>NC_057814.1:406830591-407130591 GCF_018294505.1 Triticum aestivum | reverse complement strand
CGAGGCACGCATCTACATCAGCGAGTTCCCCACCGAGCCGATTCATCGCGCCCATTGCCTCCTGGAAAAGCACGTGACGGATGACGCTTCGTTCGTGCACAAAACTAAGCGCACGACCGATGCCGTCCCCCGCCTCGGGGTCTGCCGACGGGGTCCGGGGCGGCTCACCCCCTCTCGGACGGGGGCTGCGGGCTGGCGCCCCCCGATCGCTGGCCAGGCCCTGCAAGGGGCCCGGGTAGGCGTAGACCCGCTGCTTGAAGGGAAGCCCAAGATCGAAGCCATCCAGCCGCTGTCTACGACCACAGGAGGAGCCCTTGGCACGCCGACCGCGCTCCAAGCAAGGCCATGGAGGAGAGGCGGCAAGGGCACGGGCCCGAGGCGCATTGCAGGCAGGCTTGCCTCTTCAGCCGACCCCGCGCGAGAGGCGGCGCGCCGGCTTGGGGCACTCAAGGCTAGCGAGGAAGATGAGGCAAGAGGAAGTTGCTCCTCAGGAGGCTCCACAGCCTTGGTAGAAGGGATCCTGAAGAGCCGCCGTCAGAAAGGGAAGCAACACTCGAAGAATTACAAAAATAAGGTACTTACTCGTCTATGGCGATGTACTTCCTATGCTTCAATGACCGGACAGTGCTACTACTGCAGCTTGGAGACCCCTTCCTCTTACGGAGCGCCTCAAAGTCCACGCGGAACCGGCCCAAGAGCTGTACGTGGCAACCAGCACGGTGCGTGGCGGGTGAAGCACCCAAGGAGACGACCTCGGGAGCGCCAGGCTGAACAGAGCTATCGGGCTCCGCCTCGCGACGACCTGCCAAGGCCTCAGGAGCCTTGGCCTCAGGAGCAGTGGGCTGCGTCACCCTCTCAGTTGCCGCCCCAGGATGAGAATCACGGGTTCTCGAGGACGATGCCTCGGGAGCCTCAGGCGGCATCAACGCCTCAGCACCTGCGCCTCCAGCCTCTGGCAGTGCCTGCCTCCCTACGTCCACTCTTGGGGCAGGCTCAGCGCCGGCGACAAGGAGAGGAATCATAGTGACGAGATTCTCACGAGGCCCCACAAGGCCGACTGGACGCATCCCCCATTCGTCGAAAGGGGGCATCTACCCCGCGAACTCCACCCTATTCGGGCAGTTGTACAAGCAACTACCCCCTGCAACAAATCACCCAGCAAGGGGTCACTGGCCAGGACTTCGAGCACCGTCCTTTGCGCCTCGGCCGGAAGCCCCGACTGCTGAAGCCTCATACGATCCTGGTCGCCTATCAGAGTCCACATCGGCTGGGAATGGCGCTGGAGTGGGGCGATACGGCGCTGGAGGAACTCCTTCATCACCATGGGCGCGGTCACACCAAGATCCTCCAGCCTCCTCAGCCGGAGCCAGACGAAAGAGAGACGGGAGCTCACGAGCTCCTCGTGACCCCAGCCGGAGCTGGGGATGGCGGGGAACGACGGAGGCGAGAGCAGGGGACTGAGTACTCCGACATCAACATACACCCACCGCATCCGAAACTCGCTCGTAGACGGCGGGAGATCGCAGTCAATCCCCGAGCCGGCTGTCGCCGTCACGGCCTGGAAGCTCAGGCACCCCGAGCACTGCCGGGGGTCGGTCAGGTGTAACGAGAAGAAATGGCGCAAGAGGGCCACAGAAGGAGCAATGCCCACCATGGCCTCGCAGACAAAGGAGAAGACGGCGAGAAGGGCGACAGATTGGGGATCAAGATGCAGCATATGGATCTGATAATGGGAAAGCACGGCATCGAAGAAGGCGAAGAAGGGAGGAACCAGACCAGCCCACAGGGCATCGACGAAGAACTGGACCTCGGTGGCCGTCCAATCAATGGAGGCTCGGGACGTAGGCCAGGCCACCGTCCCTCCCCATTCGTTGAAGCTGGTAGCAAGCACAGGGCGGACCTTATCCATGGCCTCCTGGTTGAGCACCCGCGATCGGCCGACGGCGGGCTCGACGGCCGGAGGTGAGCTGGCTGAGGACAAGGGCTTCTTCCCTTTCTCCGCCCGGTTCGGCGCCATGGCGATTGAGAGGCTGAGCTCGAGTCAGATTGGAAGAGGAAGCAGAGGTACGAGGAGGCAGGAAGTTGGGGAGTGCGTTGCCAGCAACGGGGAAATAACTGTGTAGGATGCCGTGGCCGCCTAGCCAGGCAGATTTCAAGGCTGCATGGGGAAGCGGGGACGCCCACGTCCAATCAGTCGCCATGCGTTGACCAAGGCCGCAGGCTGTTGGGGCCCACGGCGCTCCGCACTTGCCCTTTGGCTTCGCCTCAAAGCCAAGTCCGAGCGTGCCTTGGGCCCGGGGGCTACTGTCGGCGTCCTGGGAACGGGGGTCCCCAGACTTGCCTACCTGCGGCCCAAGGCGTGGCTCCACTTGAGGCCCAGTACGTCCCGTCTTCACCAACAAGCATTCAAGACCCTCGCAAGGGGCCAAGCCTCGCGAGGCTGATGACACAAGACCTCCTCGGGAGCGGCCTCACCAGGCTGGCTCGCGAGGGGCGGAGAGATCAAGGCAAGGCGAACCTCGCGAGGTTCCTACGACGTCAGCCATGACGACCAAGACTAGGCGGGCGCCAGGCGGGCGCCAACGCGCACAGTGTCCTCGTTTCCTCTTTGGTGCTAAGGAGGCAAGCACATGCGAGGAGTACCGAGGCATGAGGCAAAGGTTTCCATATCAGTGCAACGAGACCAAGACCAGCAGGGCGACAGGACAGAGGTCACCGTGGAGCCCAAGATGGCGTCACCACCAGAGCCTTTGGCAGGCGAAGACTACTTTTTTCCGGATAGCTTGTACTAGCTGTCCCCTTTCAAATTGGCCGTTGTTGGCTCCCTTCCCGCTCAATATTTGGGAGGAGGACCAGGGCCTCTATAAATAGGACTAGCCACCATAGTAGGAGGGGCCCATCTTAAGCCATCCTCACCCAAAAACACATTCACCGAGCACAAGAACACCTCTCCTCAGGAGGCTGTTCTTCCCCTTGTACTGTTCATCACCAGCCCAAGAGGCAATCCGCCACCACCACACAGGAGTAGGGTATTACACCACAATGGTGGCCCGAACCAGTATAAACCTGGTGTCTCTTGTGTTGCGAGTTCATCGAGCTAGCCTTTGAGATCGTAGCGAGGTTGAGGGCGTGATTAGATAGGGGGAGATCTTCGTGCGCACCCCAGTGTTCGAACCTCGAGGGTTTTGCCGGAACCCGAAATCCAACAGCGACCGCATATGTCCATCATCAAAAGTGAGCTGCTCGAACTGATCTAGGGCGGGGGATTGGAACCAGTCGTCAGGCTTGGCTTAGTCCTTGCCGTTGGAACAGAACTTGCCCAGTCTAAGGCCTTTGGTTGGGCCAAGGTGACCGCCGAGGATCTTGGAGAACGCATCCAAGCTTTTGCGATAGCCATGGCAGAGCTCATGGGTGTCGATGAGGTCGAGAGGGCTGGAGTTCCATAGGGGGCGCCACCGCCGGGAAAGGACGGTTGTCCGCGCCCCATATTTGATTGGGAGGAGGGAGATGATGACTCTCAACATATCATCGAGGAGGCTGCTGATGAAGTCTAGGCATGCTGGAGTCGCTTGCGGTTCTAGCTCGCCCCGCCTCTGCTTGTTGGCAGCCCCGTTCTCCACCTTCAGAGTCTCCTTGTCAGCGGCGCTTTCTGATAGAAATGGGAGTACAGGGAATATTTAGTTAAAACAGGGCAATAGAAAAGTGTACTGGTAACTAGAAGTTATTAGGTAGGAATATAGTAAGAAAAGGGAATAAAAATTGGTTGCTTAAATACTACACAATTCATTTGACATTGCTGGGTAAGTCAACATATGCAGATAGTTGAAAAGAAAACTTACTTCGAACAAAGTCTGGATGGATGATTTTGCCGGGGAAGTTAGCATATATCTCATGACCAGGCCCTTTTATGTGCAGTGCAATTTTAGTGCCAGCTTTCAGTACATTAAACTTTGCAATTTCTTTCCAAAAGCCAGTGCCAAAATAGGGGTCACCATGTTCATCAAGTCTTACAGTAGCAACGATTGTAAATCCATGGTTTGTGTGCAGTATGACATCCATGGAGCCTTGATCTATGTAAAGGGAAAAATTGTGCACTACATAATCTGTTGCATAGCAAGGGATGTTCTGCAGAAAATGGTAGGATTGTTAAAGAAAATATGGTAACATGCAAATATGGGCCCAAATTGAAAGAACTGTACAATAGTTGAAATCGAAGGACAAAATCTATAATTAAACAGATAGGGTAAACATGATGTCATGGAAATATGAGAGTAATCGAAAGAACAATACATCATTAATTTGCCTAATATAGAAAGAAGAGGGGAAAATCCCCTTTGACGTATATGGTGCATATGGCACCTTTTAGCCAAATGTAGCAATATTTAGAATATGTTCAGGAAAGTAGGCCATGCCAACCGATTTAGGGTGAGATTGAACATACCGCGCGCGTCCTCAAGTTATCTGGTACGGTGAGATGGAATCTCTGGCGGCGGTCGCAAAGTCCTGAAGTGTCGGTGCACTGTACATTCTATGAATGAAAGAAACCCTCAAATCAGGTAGAATAAAAATGAATTCACGACGATTTTCGCCGGGTGATTAAAGGAGGCAGATGAACTGGGATAAGAGATGAGATAATATCTCATTAAATTAGTTACCTTGTCGTCCATGAGAAAGAACCCTCAGTATGGCAGATTCCCCAACCGAGCGGAGCTTGGTCGACCTCGAGCTGCGTCGAGAAAGTCGATGGCGATAGGCGGCAGCAAGCGGAAGTGGCGAAATGCGGTGGGCTTTGCCGACAGCCTGGCGGCGGCGGCAGGCGTCGAGCTAAGTGTTTACCACCGCGATAGGCGGTGCCATGGCATAGACGCGGGGGAGCTTGTGCATGTGTGAATGGGGACCGTACCGGAGGGGCCGAGGGGGTGTGATAACCCACAAGTGTAGGGGATAGTTGTAGCCTCTTTCGATAAATAAGGGTGTCGAATCCAACGAGGAGCTAAAGGTAGAACAAATATTTTCTCAAGTCCTATGTGCCACTGATACGACTCTACGCACGCTTAGTGTTCGCTTTACCTAGAACAAGTATGCAACTAGAAGTACTTTGTAGGTGTTGTTGGATAGGTTTGCAAGATAATAAAGGACGCATAAATAAAAAGTAGGGGCTGTTTAGATAAAGAAGCAATAAAGTAAATATAGTGAGTGTGGAAAAGTGGTGGTAGGAGTTGTGAAATTGTCCCTAAGCAATTGACTACTTTACTAGACCGATAGCAATTTTTATGTGGGAGAGGCCACTGCTAGCATGTCATACCTTACTTGGAATTCTATGCACTTATGATTGGAACTATTAGCAAGCATCCGCAACTACTAACGTTCAGTAAGGTAAAACCCAACCATAGCATTAAGATATATTGGTCCCCCTTCAATCCCGTATGCATCAATGTCTATGCTAGGTTGAAGCTTCTGTCACTCTTGCCCTCCAATACATAGTCCTATCAACATACAACTAACCCTATGGTGTGATCCACGCGCGCGCTCATATGATGGGCACCAAAGGACAACAACATAACCACAAGCAAATTAAATCAATCATAGCAATTCATCAACCACCGTAGGACAACGAAAATCTACTCAGACATCATAGGATGGCAACACATCATAGGATAATAATATGAAGCATAAAGCACCATGTTCAAGTAGAGGGTACAGCGGGTTGCGGGAGAGTGGACCGCTATTGATAAAGGGGGAAAGTGATGGAGATGTTAGTGAAGATGGCGGAGGTGTTGGTGTAGATCGCGGTGATGATGATGGCCCCCGGTGGCGTTCCGGCGCCACCGGAAGCAAGGTGGAGAGAGCCCCCCTTCTTCTTCTTCTTCCTTGACCTTGTCCCTAGATGGGAGAAGGGTTTCCCCTCTGGTCCTTGGCTCCCATGGCATGGGAGGGGCGAGAGCCCCTCCGAGATTGGATCCGTCTCTCCGTCTCTCTCTGTTTCTGCATTATGGTATTCTGCCCTGGCACCATTTCTTTTATATCCGGAGATCCGTAAATCCGATTGGATTGAAACCATCGCCCAAATATTTTTCCAAAAATTAGCTTTCTTGCGGCCAAAGTAGAGCATCAACCGCCTTACGGGTGGCCCACGAGGGTCAGGGGCGCGCCCACTTAAAGTGGTGGCGTGGGCCACCCTCGTGGCCACCTCGGGCACTGTCTCGCGTTGATTCTTCCTCCCAAAAATCACAAATATTCCAAAATAATTCTCCGTCCGTTTTTATCCCGTTTGGACTTCGTTTGATATTGGGTTTCTGCGAAACATAAAACATGCAACAAACAGGAACTGGCACTAGGCACTGGATCAATATGTTAGTCCCAAAAAATAATATAAAAAGTTGCCAAAAGTATATGAAAGTTGAAGAATATTGGCTTGGAACAATCAAAAATTATAGATACGACGGATACATATCAGCATCCCCAAGCTTAATTCCTGCTCGTCCTCGAGTAGGTAAATGATAAAAAAGATAATTTTTGATGTGGAATGCTACCTAGCATAATCTTGATCATATATCTAATCATGGCATGAATATTAAGACACGAGTGATTCAAGGCAATAGTCTATCATTTGACATAAAAACAATAATACTTCAAGCCTACTAATAAAGCAATCATGTCTTTTCAAAATAACATGGCCAAAGAAAGTTATCCCTACAAAATCATATAGTCTGGCTATGCTCCATCTTCACCACACAAAATATTCACATCATGCACAACCCCGATGACAAGCCAAGCAATTGTTTCATACTTTTGATGTTCTCAAACCTTTTCAACTTTCACGCAATACATGAGCGTGAGCCATGAACATAGCACTATAGGTGGAATAGAATATGATGGTGGAGGTTTATGTGGAGAAGACAAAAAAAGAGAAAGTCTCACATCGACGCGGCTAATCAATGGGCTATGGAGATGCCCATCAATTGATGTCAATGCGAGGAGTAGGGATTGCCATGCAACGGATGCATTAAGAGCTATAAGTGTATGAAAGCTCAGCAAAAGAAACTAAGTGGGTGTGCATCCAACTTGCTTGCTCACGAAGACCTAGGGCATTTTGAGGAAGCCCATCATTGGAATATACAAGCCAAGTTCTATAATGAAAAATTCCCACTAGTATATGAAAGTGACAACATAAGAGACTCTCTATATGAAGAACATGGTGATACTTTGAAGCACAAGTGTGGAAAAAGAGGATAGTAGCATTGTCCCTTTTTATAATTTTTTTGCGGGCTTCTTTGGCCCCATTTTTTATTTAGGCTTCTTTGGCCTCTTTTTTTTTGGGACAATGCTCTATTAATGATGATCATCACACTTCTATTTACTTACAACTCAATATTACAACTCGATACTAGAACAAAGATATGACTCTATATGAATGCCTCCGGCGGTGTACCGGGATGTGCAATGATCTAGCGTAGCAATGACATCAAAAAATGGACAAGCCATGAAAACATCATGCTAGCTATCTTACGATCATGCAAAGCAATATGACAATAAATGCTCAAGTCATGTATATGATGATGATGAAAGTTGCATGGGAATATATCTCGGAATGGCTATGGAAATGCCATGATAGGTAGGTATGGTGGCTGTTTTGAGGAAGATATAAGGAGGCTTATGTGTGATAGAGCGTATCATATCATGGGGTTTGGATGCATCGGCGAAGTTTGCACCAACTCTCGAGGTGAGAAAGGGCAATGCACGGTACCGAAGAGGCTAGCAATGATGGAAGGGTGGGAGTGCGTATAATCCATGGACTCACATTAGTCATAAATAACTCATATACTTATTGCAAAAGTTTATTAGCACTCGAAGCAAAGTACTACTATGCATGTTCCTAGGGGGATAGATTGGTAGGAAAAGACCATCGCTCGTCCCCGACCGCCACTCATAAGGAAGACAATCAATAAATACCTCATGCTCCGACTTCGTTACATAACGGTTCACCATACGTGCATGCTACGGGAATCACAAACTCCAACACAAGTATTTCTACAATCCACAACTACCCACTAGCATGACTCTAATATCACCATCTTTATATCGCAAAACTATTGCAAGGAATCAAACATATCATATTCAGTGATCTACAAGTTTATGTAGGATTTTATGACTAACCATGTGAATGACCAATTCCTGTCATCTCTCTGAATAGATATAAGTGAATCAAGAGAGTTAGTTCTTTCTACAAAAGATATGCCCACGCTCTAACAATTATAAGTGAAGCAAAAGAGCATTCTACAAATGGCGGTTTTCTATGTGAAGAGAAACAGGCAATCCAAACTTCAAATGATATAAGCGAAGCACATGAAGCATTCTATAAAGCCATACTCAAAAGTTTAAGTGAAGTGCAATGAGCATTATATAAATCAACCAAGGACTATCTCATACCAGCATGGTGCATAAAATAAAGGTGAAAACTAAATGCAAAAGACGTTCCAAGACTTGCACATATCGCATGAACGAAACGAATCCGAAAACATACCGATACTTGTTAAAGAAAGAGGGGATGCCTTCCGGGGCATCCCCAAGCTTAGACGCTTGAGTCTCCTTGAATATTTACTTGGGGTGCCTTCGGAATCCCCAAGCTTGAGCTCTTGCCTCTCCTCCTTTTCCTCATACCGAGACCTTCTCGATCATCGAACACTTCATCCACACAAAACTTCAACAGAAAACTCGGTAAGATCCGTTAGTATAATAAAGCAAATCACTACTCTAAGTACTGTTGCAAACCAATTCATATTTTATTTCTGCATTGTGTCTACTCTAGTATAACTTTTTCATGGCTTAATCCACTGATATAAATCGATAGTTTCATCAAACAAGCAAACTATGCATCAAGAACAGAATCTGTCTAAAACAGAATAGTCTGTAACAATCTGAACATTAACCATACTTATGGTACTTGAAAAATTCTGCCAAAATTAGGAAAAATAAAAAATTTGTACAGCAAGACATTTCAAAAGGAATCAGAACCATTTGACGTTCCAGTAAAAAACTAAAAATCTCACACTACAGACAAAGTTTCTGTTCTGCACCGTACAAACCAACAAGCATTGTAAACATCCTAAAGGCAAACCTCGGCACATTATTTTTATAATACAATGGAATTGTACAGGGGGGTAATTATTTTTGTTGAAAAGTTTCTGTAATCAAGATTCACAAAAGTTTCCGTGAGCATGAACAAAGTTCAAGGCTAGCTCCAACTTTAACAATGCTCGTCTTTCTCACTTTCGCTTTCCTTTTTGAAAAGTTTTGGGTTCCCCTCTTTATTTTTTTGTTTTTAGACTATATAAAAGCACTCAACAGAAATAAATGACTCTCTAAAACTTATGGGTTGTCTCCCTGGCAGCGCTTTCTTTAAAGCCATTAAGCTAGGCATATAGTGCTCAAGTAATGGATCCACCCGGATCCCAAGGTATATCAAAGCCAATTTTAATTAGCAATGATTTGTAATTTAGTAGTGAGCACAAATCAACATATATCATGTAGTGATGAAGGCTAACTCTCTTCCTATGCATCGGCATGTCATAAAAGAACAATTCATGCACACCTAGTAAAGGCCAATGCATAGTATAAGCAGTTTCTTGCAATTTTATCGTATTGGAAACATAGAGAGGTGGGGATATAGTTCCTCTCTCATAATAATTGCAAGTAGGAGAAACAAGCACATGCATATTGCATTCATCAAAATTATCATGTGTAGTAGTAAAAGGCAACCCATCAATATAATCCTTAATAAGCACAAACTTCTCCGATATAGTGTAGTCGGGGGAATTCAAAAAGATAATAGGACTATCATGCGTGGGTGCAATAGCAACAATTTAATGTTTAACATAAGGAACTATAGCAAGTTCATCTCCATAAGCATAATTCATATTGGCATCTTGGCCACAAGCATAGCAAGCATCATCAAAAAGGGATATTTCAAGAGAATCAACGGGATCATAGCAATCATCATAGCAATCATCCTTCGGTAAGCACGAAGGGGAATTAAACAATGTATGAGTTAAAGAGTTACTCTCATTAGAAGGTGGGCACGGGTAGCTAATCCGCTCTTTGTAACACCCCAGATGTAACTTTCCATATTTGTAACTCCAACTCTTGCCATTTTCGGCTATGTGTTATGATATTCCCTCCGTGGTTGGGTTTTGTCTTTCGTTTTGCATTTCGTTTATGTCATGCATTTTATATCAAGTCATCATGTGCATCTCATTTGCATACGTGTTCGTCTCATGCATCCGAGCATTTTCCCCGTTGTCCGTTTTGCGATCCGACACTCCCACATGCACCGGCGCACCCCCTCTTGTCTCTTTTCGTGAGCGGGTGTTAAACATTCTCGGAATGGACCGAGGCTTGCTAAGTGGCCTTGGAATACCACCTGTCAAGTTTCGTTCCATTTGGAGGTCGTTTGGTGCTCCAACGGTTAACCGGGTAACCGCAAAGGCTTTTTGTGTGTTGGAGCAAAACCCCCCTCCAAACAGCCCAATAACCCATCTAAGACCCCTCCATGCTCTCGGTCGTTCGATCACGATCGTGTGGGCGAAAACCGCACTCCATTTGGAGCCTCCTAGCTCCCTCCACCTATAAGTATGTGATCCCCTCCGAAATCCCGGGTCCCGAAAACCCTAGCCCGCTCCCTCTCCGCCGTCGGACACGTCCGGTCTGGACGGACGCATCGCCACCGCCGCCCCGGGCCAATCGGGAGCCGCCACGTGGCCCCTGCACCGCCGCCGGCCCGCGCGTCCCGCGTCTGGCCCGCGGGGCCCGACCGCCGCCGCCCGCGCCCGAGGCTCCCCCGACGCCCTCGCGCCTCCGTCTCCTTCCCCATCGCCCGCGGCTCCGACCGCCCGCACTCGCCGCTCGCCGGCCGCCGACGCCCGCGCCCGCCGGCGCCGCCGCCGTCCTCGCCGCCCGCCGTCCACGCCCGCGCCCCGGCGTCCTCCTCCCTCTCCGGCCGTCGTCGCCCTGTCCTCCGGCCGGCTCCATCCTCGATCTCCGGCGAGCTCACCCTGGCGCCTCGGTTCGCACGCGCCCCGAATCATATCCAAAGAGAGGTTGACTTTCCCCCCTCTGGAATTTTTCTCTTAAGTCCCGAAGTTTCAACATTCTGGTGCCGAGTTCATTGCATCATAACTCCTTGCATACTGCTCCGTTTCATGCGCATGATATATCAAAATATTCCTCTCGAGATGCTCTTCATTTTGTTCCATTGTTCCATGCTCGTTTGAGTCCAGCTTGATTCCCAAATCTCTGGTGCAAGAGTGCTATATGATGTTTACTGCTGCTAATTATCAGAACTTGGTGATTTGTTATTTTTGTTGCAATTGATGTGTGCATCTTATGAGCATGAGCTTTACAGGTGTTTTGATCTATGCCATGCCATCTTTACAGAGGTGTATGGCATGTATTTTTGTGATCTAAGTGGTGACTAGCACAAGCATGCAAACTAGGCTTCGTGATGTTTCTGTTTCCAGGGACTTAGAATTTTGCCGTCTGTGACTGCTGTTATTTTGTTGCCATGTATCCATGTGGCTACAGAGAGATCCATGCTTCTTTTGGTTATGTTCAGTAAGGATGTATTGTAGATATAGTTGTGCTCTATCCATCCATGCCCTTTTTGCAATTATGGAGTGCCCTAGCATGTCTTAATCTTGCTCTACTTTTGCTATAAAATGTTCCTGGCAGTTTGTTTACGTGTTATTCAATTTTGCCAAGGTTGTTGTAGTTGTTTCATACATTCTATGAACTTTCTCTTGCCATGTATAGCTTCATGAACATGCCATATTGCTGTAGGTATGCTTTTTTTGTCATGCATTGCTTTGTGATGAGTGACTCAAGCTCACCAAGATGCCTTCATAATGTTGTGAATGCCATGTTCTGTTTTTCTGCCAAGTCTGAAACCTGTTAACGAAACTTGCTATGTTTACATGGGTCCCATCATATCTTTTGTACCTTTTTGGCTCATGGTCAGTAAGGGACCGTTGTTATATGCATTTAGTAGATTCATGCCATGCCTTGTTTTGCTATATTAATTTCCTGTAACATGTGTTTTGCTTGCTCTGAACATTGCTACCTGATGCTGTTTATGCCATGTCCAGTAATTTCACCAAGTCTGTGAAACTGATATCTTTTGCACTATTTCCATGCTTGTTTGAACCTGTTATGGTGTGATCTAGCCATAGCTCAGTGTTCATCTTTTGTCAAGCATCTCCTGTAAATCACTTCCATATGCTTTGCTGCTATGTTGGAGTGCTGTAGCATAGTTACTTGATGTATTATAAGTGCTATCATGCTGTTAATCGCAGAATTGTGTCATCCTTGTTTTGCTTGCCATTTGCAAACCGTGCATCCGTTTCCGGTGATCTTTATATCGATTTTGACCGAAATCATCTCATATTTCCAGTGGAATACTTGGTTTGCCAAGTTACTGCCTTGTTCATCCTTTTTCTTCCGGAGCACGCATACGCATTGCATATCATGTCTCGCATATCATGCATGTAGTGCATCATGTTGCTTGTGCATTTCCCATGATTGATTGTGGTTCCATTGCTTGTATTCTTACTGTGGGTAGAGCCGGGAGACGAGTTCGTGAACGAGGAACCTGTTGAGTACGCTTACGAGGATCAAGCTTTCGTCCACTCTGAGAACCTTGCAGGCAAGATGACCATACCCTCGAAATCACTTCTATCTTTGCTTTGATAGTTGTTCGTTCTATTGCCATGCTGCGCTACCTACCACTTGCTATATCATGCCTCCCATATTGCCATGTCAAGCCTTTAACCATCCTTTCCTAGCAAACCGTTGTTTGGCTAAGTTACCGCTTTTGCTCAGCCCTTCTTATAGCGTTGCTAGTTGCAGGTGAAGTTGAAGTTGGTTCCATGTTGGAACATGGATATTTTGGAATATCACAATATCTCTTATTTAATTAATGCATCTATATATTTGGTAAAGGGTGGAAGGCTCGGCCTTATGCCTGGTGTTTTGTTCCACTCTTGCCGCCCTAGTTTCCGTCATACCGGTATTATGTTCCTTGAGTTTGCGTTCCTTACGCGGTTGGGTGATTTATGGGACCCCCTTGACAGTTCGCCTTGAATAAAACTCCTCCAGCAAGGCCCAACCTTGGTTTTACCATTTGCCACCTAAGCCTTTTCCCTTGGGTTTTCGCGAGCCCGAGGGTCATCTTTATTTAACCCCCCCGGGCCAGTGCTCCTTCGAGTGTTGGTCCGAACCGAGCAGCCTGCGGGGCCACCTCGGGGAAACTCGAGGCCTGGTTTTACTCGTAGCTTGACTTATCCGGTGTGCCCTGAGAACGAGATATGTGCAGCTCCTATCGGGATTTGTCGGCGCATCGGGCGGCTTTGCTGGTCTTGTTTTACCATTGTCGAAATGTCTTGTAAACCGGGATTCCGAGACTGATCGGGTCTTCTCAGGAGAAGGTTTATCCTTCGTTGACCGTGAGAGCTTATAATGGGCTAAGTTGGGACACCCCTGCAGGGTATTATCTTTCGAAAGCCGTGCCCGCGGTTATGAGGCAGATGGGAATTTGTTAATGTCCGGTTGTAGAGAACTTGACACTTGACTTAATTAAAATACATCAACCGTGTGTGTAGCCGTGATGGTCTCTTCTCGGCGGAGTCCGGGAAGTGAACACGGTTTGAGTTATGCATGAACGTAAGTAGTTTCAGGATCACTTCTTGATCATTTCTAGCTTCGCGACCGTTGCGTTGCTTCTCTTCTCGCTCTCATTTGCGTATGTTAGCCACCATATATGCTTAGTGCCTGCTGCAGCTCCACCTCATTACACCATCCTTTCCTATAAGCTTAAATAGTCTTGATCTCGCGGGTGTGAGATTGCTGAGTCCTCGTGACTCACAGATTCTACCAAAACAGTTGCAGGTGCCGACGATACCAGTGCAGATGACGCAACCGAGCTCAAGTGGGAGTTCGACGAGGAACGTGGTCGTTACTATGTTTCGTTTCCTGATGATCAGTAGTGGAGCCCAGTTGGGACGATCGGGGATCTAGCATTTGGGGTTATCTTATTTTCATTTGGATTTGACCGTAGTCGGTCTATGTGTGGATTTTGGATGATGTATGAATTAATTTATGTATTGTGTGAAGTGGCGATTGTAAGCCAACTCTCGTTATCCCATTCTTGTTCATTACATGGGATTGTGTGAAGATGACCCTTCTTGCGACAATACCACAATGCGGTTATGCCTCTAAGTCGTGCCTCGACACGTGGGAGATATAGCCGCATCGTGGGCGTTACAAGTTGGTAATCAGAGCCATCCCCGACTTAGGAGCCCCCTGCTTGATCGAATCGCTGGCGTTGTTGAGTCTAGAACAAAAATGTTTTGAGTCTTAGGATTATATATATCGGAGAGTAGGATTCTTTTTACTCCTCAGTCCCTTCGTCGCTCTGGTGAGGCCTCCTGACGTAGAAGTTTTGACTCTTCTCTCCTCAAATTTCACTAAAATTTTTTAGGATCACGCGGGTATCTTAGAATCGTTCCGATGGTTTTGTGACGAGAACATTGTTCTTGGTGCCTCCTGACATTTAGGGGTTGTGGCAGTGTCCCGGGGAGTTGAGCTCCGAGGTGTTGTCGTCACAATTTTATCGTTGCAGTTCTGGAATACCTGAGTTTCGCCGACATCGAAAATCTCTTTTATGCAGTTGTTGGTGAGATCACCTCGACGCCACCCAGTACTGGGGCGGGAGTTCGGGAGTATTGCCATAACTCGTATAACGGATGCTTTTCGAAGGTTGAGGTACACGATTTCTGAAGGTTTCTTGGTTATGTGTTGACGGATGGATACAGCTGGATCTAGGGATTGCTAGTTTGGGTGATATATTTTGTGTCCCCTGTATCCCCAACACCAGATTGCATAACCAGAAAGTTTCGGGAGTTTATAGGTGGGATTCAAGTAGCTCTTAGCATTTCTTCCCGCAGATATTTGGTTTGTGATTGGGTAATCCTTACCACTTATTTGTTCCACTCGTACCTTGTTATTTTATTCATCAATCTCTTATCAAGTGGCTTCTCACCTTAATGGAAGTGTGATGATTTACTATGGAATTCATTCGTTCATCCTCGTTCGAATGTTTATTGTGAAGACTATATGTTGCAATTTCTATCCGTTGATTCAACTTGTCTATTTGTCTATCAAGATGCTAACGGATGTCACCCTCTTCAGGATGGCTCCGCCAACGCGTCAGAATCCGGAACGCAATGAGGGGAGTCAGGCGAACCCTCCGCCACCACCTCCGCCTCCGGAGGCATGGCAAGCTATCATGGCAGCCACCAACGCCAATGCTCAGATGATTTTGCAACTCTTGCAAGAACGCACCCAAGGGCAAGGCAATCAAGGAAATCAAGGCCAAGGCAACAATCAGCCTCACTTCGCTACCCTCAACCAGTTCCTCGCAAATCAGCCGAAGTCTTTCAGCTACTGTGCCGAGGCCACAGACGCCGATGATTGGCTCGTGGACATCAACAAGCATTTTGAATGTAGCAATGTCAGGCCTGAGGACTTTGTCAAGTTCGCTTCTTTTCAACTCAAGGATCAAGCTGCCGAGTGGTATCAACAATACAAAGATTCCAGAGGAGGTCGTGTGATTACCTGGGATGATTTCCGCCGAGACTTCAAAGCTCACCACATTCCACAAAGTGTTGTTGAGAGCAAGCGTGAGGAGTTCCGCAATCTCAAGCAAGGCAGCATGTCCGTGTATCAATACAATACTCAGTTTCAGAAACTCGCTCGCTTCGCTAAGCAAGACGTTCCTGATGAAAAGAGCATGATCTATCAATTCAGAGGTGGCCTCAGAGAAGATCTGCAATTACCTCTCGTGCTTTTTGAGCCGACCAAGTATGATGATTTCTACAATATGGCACTGAAGCAAGAGGCTGCTCAGCTCAAGTGTGAGGCTTCTAAGAAGAGAGTCAGGGACGCAGTTCAGTCTTCTTCTTCCTCACTAGTGGCTGCTAAGCAACAGAAGTTCTGGTTGCCTCCTCCTCCTCCGTTTCGTCAGCCTTTCCAGCAGAAGAACAAAGGTGGCCATGGATCTTCCCACCCACCCAACCCTGGCTATCAGAACAAGTCTCAGAATCAAGCTCCAAAGTCGAATGCTCCTTATCATCGTCCACTCTCAGAGGTGACTTGCAACAAGTGTCAGCAGAAAGGTCACTATGCTAACAAGTGCTTCAACCAAAGGCGCCTTCCGCCTCCTCCTCCTGTGAGATCTTCCAGCAATGCAGTGGTCAAGCATAATCCCAAGTCTGCAAAGGTGAACATGATGAATGCAGCTCAAGCGCAGGAATCTACTGATGTGATAATGGGTAATCTCTCAGTTAATGATATTCCTGCAAAAGTCTTATTCGATACTGGTGCTTCGCTTTGTTTCATGTCAAGACCGTTTTTTGCCAAGCATGAATTCACTTGTTCACATTTGGGTAAACCCATGGATGTCATTTCTCCGGGTAAACGTTTGAGTTCTAGTTTGGTGGTTCCGGATGTTTCCATCAAGATGGGAAACTATAAATTTCTGTCTTCTCCAATTGTTCTTGGTGACTCGGATATTGATCTAATTCTCGGGATGGACTGGCTTTCTAAGCACAAGGCTCAACTTGATTGTGCTGCCAGGGAAATTCAATTGACACACTCTTCTGAGGATTTTATCATCTATGCCGCTCGTGATGAAACCATTCGGTTCTTTTCTCTCAATGAGAAGGGCGAGTTGGATGCTATTTCTCAAATTCCAGTCGTTTGTGAGTATCAAGATGTCTTTCCAGAAGAGCTTCCGGGTATGCCTCCTCGCTGGCCAGTTGAGTTCGTTATCGATCTTGAGCCTGGCACGGAACCCGTTTGCAAGCGTCCTTACAAGCTTGGACCCAAGGAGCTGAAAGAATTGAAGAAACGGCTCGATGAACAAGAGCGTCTGGGTTTGATCAGACCGAGTTCATCTCCATGGGGTTGTGGAGTTCTTTTTGTCCAGAAGAAGGATGGCACGGACCGACTTTGTGTCGACTACCGTCCATTGAACAAGAAGACAATCAAGAACAAGTATCCACTTCCCAACATCAATGAGCTATTTGAGCAACTTAAAGGTGCTAAAGTATTATCCAAGCTTGACCTTCGTATGGGTTATCATCAGATTCACATTCGTGAAGAAGATATTCCCAAGACAGCATTCAGAACAAGCTTTGGTTCTTATGAATATACGGTCATGTCTTTCGGCCTTGTCAATGCTCCTCCAACATTCTCTCGAATGATGAACTTCATCTTCAACCCCTATACCAATGAATTCGTCCTGGTGTATCTCGATGATATTTTGGTCTTCTCCAAGAATAAGAAGGATCATGCCAAACATTTGCGATTGGTGCTCGACAAGCTCAGAGAGTATCAATTCTATGCGAAGTTTTCCAAATGTGAGTTTTGGCTTGATGAAGTTCTTTACCTTGGTCATATCATCTCTGCCAAGGGCATCGCTGTTAATCCCGAGAAGGTGTTCGCAATTGTGAATTGGGAACCTCCTCAGAATGTCAAGCAGCTTCGCAGTTTTCTTGGTCTTGCAAGCTATTGCCGAAGATTCGTTGAGAATTTCTCTAAGATTGCAAAGCCTCTTTCCAACCTCCTCCAGAAGCATGTGAAGTATGTCTGGACTCCTGAGTGTGACGTTGCTTTCAACACTCTCAAAGAGAAACTCGTCACAACTCCTGTCTTAACTCCTCCTGACGAATCCAAGCCATTCGAAATTTTCTGTGATGCTTCTCTTCAAGGTCTCGGTGCTGTGTTAATGCAAGAGAAGAAAGTTGTGGCCTATACCTCTCGTCAGTTGAAGCCCAACGAAAAGAACTACCCCACTCACGAGTTGGCGGCAGTTGTCCATGCATTAATAACATGGAGACATCTCTTGTTGGGAAGAAAAGTGGATATATTCACCGATCACAAGAGTCTCAAGTACATCTTCACTCAGCCCAACCTCAACCTCAGGCAAACTCGATGGGATGATTCAAGAGTACAATCCGAGTATTGAATATACTCCAGGCAAGGCCAAGTCATTGCAGATGCTTTGAGCAGGAAGGCTTATTGCAACAGCTTAATCCTCAAGCCATTCCAACCGGATCTTTGTGAAGCTTTCCGCAAGCTGAATCTCCAAGTTGTTCCTCAGGGCTTTCTTTCCAACCTCATAGTCTCGCCTACTTTGGAAGATCAAATTCGTGAGGCACAACTTCTGGATACCATGGTGAAGAAGGTGAAACGTGGTATCGACAAGGGTCTTTCCAAATACAAGTGCTATCGCATTGATGACAGAGACACTTTATTCTTTGAGGACCGGATTGTGGTTCCTAAAGGTGATCTAAGGAAAGTCATTATGAACGAGGCACACAATTCTCTTCTTTCCATTCATCCTGGAAGTACGAAGATGTACCATGACCTCAAGCAGTCGTATTGGTGGACTCGAATGAAGCGAGAAATCGCTCAATTCATGAACGAATGTGATGTCTGTCGAAGGGTGAAAGCAGAACACCAACGACCAGCTGGTCTCCTCCAACCTCTTGCTATCCCGGAATGGAAGTTTGATCATATCGAAATGGACTTCGTGACTGGATTTCCAAAGTCCAAGCACGGGAATGATGCTATCTTCATTGTCATCGACAAGCTTACTAAAGTGGCTCATTTCCTTCCAATCAAAGAATCTATCACAGCAGCTCAGTTGGCAGAGCTATACACCTCCAGGATTGTCTCCTTGCACGACATTCCGCAATTGATATCTTCAGATCGTGGAAGCATTTGCACTTCTAAGTTCTGGGACTCCTTTCACAAGGCCATGGGCACAAACATTCGCTTCAGCACAGCTTTCCATCCTCAAACTAGTGGCCAAGTCGAGCGAGTCAATCAAATCCTTGAAGATATGCTCAGGGCTTGTGTCATTTCCTTTGGCATGAAGTGGGAAGATTGTCTTCCATATGCCGAATTCTCCTACAACAACAGTTTCCAAGCGAGTTCGGGCAAGGCCCCATTCGAGATTCTCTATGGCGGAAAGTGCCGTACTCCTCTCAATTGGTCAGAGACTGGTGAACGCCAACTTCTTGGCAATTGTCAGGGATATACCCTGCGGTATGACCGGCCGGAAGTATGACCCGGCCGGACTTGGCGCTTCATCGTAACCCGCCGGAGGATTGGCGACTCATGGGTCTGGCGGTTCACTGGTGTGACGACTCACGAGCCTGGCGACTTAATAATGGCCCCGACGGCGGGTCAGACAGATGACAAGGGCCCAAGGCCCAGAAGGCCGACTCATGTTATGGTGGGCCGGTTTACGAGGAAAGGCATAAGAAGTTTTCCCTTAAGGGGGCAGACTAGGGTTCCACTTGTAATAGACTAGTCCTAATCCTAATAGGACTCCACATGTAACCCATCCCTTCAACTTATATAAGGAGGGGCAGGGCTCCCCAAGAGGGACAAGCAACAAGAAACAATCTCTAGGGCTAGATACAAAGAGCCGGTTTATGGCGACTCCTCATGAGCATAATGAAACCTAGCCACAAACAGCATGTAGGGCTATTCCGAATGATGTTTCCCGGGGCCTGAAGCTGCCTAAATCCTTTTCTTGTGTGATGATACGCCTCGCGTCTCTCGTCCCGGTCAACCCCTCTCAAGCTACCACATAGATGCGCTAGCCTCACGACTAAGTCCTCACACTAGGACATCTGCCGTGACAAATCCACGACAGTTGACGTCTAGGACATCTGCCGTGACAAATCCACGACAGTTGACGCCCACCGTGGGGCTAGCGCACGGTGGTGTTGAGTTCTTGGAGGGATCTCATCTAGGGATCGACGAGCTCACGATTTTGTCAGATGAGGAAGAGCCGGCAGGTTCATTATATTGTGATCTGGAACATGATTACACTTTGGAGCTGGCAGTACAAGGTTCGAGATTAAGATGAGAGATTAGGGTTACATGCGCCACCGCACGCGTCTAGGCATTGCGTCAAATCAGATCAGAATTGTGTTTCTGCTGCGGCACCGCCTACCAAGTTGAGTCTGACAAGCTGCAAGTTGCGATTTGCATTGCTGCTACATACAAGATCAAGACCCAAAGCTGCGACTGTCATCGACCGATCCGCCGCGTTTCCTACTGCTGGTCGCTTGAAGTCCTGAGGTAAAACAGTAATCGGCTGCCTTTAATTCACGTGAAGATCGAAGGAATCAAGAAAAGAAAAGAAAAAGTACTACTCTGTTTCTGGGAGGACACCTCGGTTTGCCTTGCCGCCGCGGTCTTGTATTACGTTGGCCCGATCCGCCGCGTCTGAGCCGCCGCCATGCCTCGAGCCGCTGCGTCGCGGCTCGGCCGCGCGCCCCGCCTCCACCAGCGCTTCTTCAAGTCGGGTTCGGGGTTGACTTCGCCTCCTAGTCGCCTCGCCTTCAGTTGCCGTCTCGGATTCGACCTCACCTCGTTGCCACCGCGAGAAGCTCCGCCCGCAAAGGGAAGTCACGGACTCGGCCTCGCCCGTCTCGTCTCGCCCCGTCGCCTGCTTCGGCATGCGTGGCCTCACTGGCCATTGCCGCCTCGACATGTCTCCAAGGGGACTTACAGCAGTCGCCATCACCATGGTTTTCCCGTCGCATCGAGCCTCCGTGGCCGGCGTCGAACTACCCGGCCTCGCAGCCGCTGTGGCCTCGTGCCTCCGCCTTAAAACGCGGCCCTGCCACCTTGCTGTTCCTGCAAGCCGCCGTCGCCCTCACGCTTTGCATTCATTGAGGATGGGGTCAAACCTGCCTGTCCGAGCTGCCGTCCTCGCTCGAATCGCCGGGTCTCCGCACAGTTCAGCCGCAGTAGGCCTTGGCCTCATCTCGCGCCGGCAAGCTCCTGCCGTGGCCGCACCAGCGAGCCGCCTACATCACCGGCGTTGCCTCAATCCGCCATCCGATCCGCGAGCTATTCCGGAGAGTCGCCGCCGCCTAATTCCATAGTCGCGGCCGACAATTCGAGCCGCCCCGCTGCTCTGACCCACCGTAGTGGCTTGCCGCGGCCCTGCCGAGCCGGCCTTCACCGTGGCACCACCGCTCTTCCGCATCTCCACGGCCCTGCTGGGTTGCCTCGGTAGTGAGTCCGTAGCTCCGCCCAGCCGCTGCTGAGCCGCCGCGGTGCCGTCTCTGCTCTTCGCCGCTGCGACCCGTCGACACCTCCGAGCTGCCGTCTGTCCGACTCACCTGTAGCCTGACCCGGTCTTCTGTCTACTGCTGAGTCGCCGCGTCGCCTCCATCGCGGCCCTGTGACCCATCGCCTCCATTGAGCCGCTACGGCCTCCTCTCGCCTCGAACTGCCGTGGGCTGGCCACACTGTTTCAGCCGCGGCTGCCTTCACCTCAAAACCGCTGCTGCCTGTGGACGCCGTGCCACCCCAGACCCGCCGCGAGCTGCCACCGCTGTTTTCCAGGCATAAGGACTAATACATCAGTAGTACTACTGCTTCAAATAGAACACGCGTGAGCTACTGTTAGTTAAAACAGTTCATCAATCCACTAACATGTGAAAGTAACCAGTACAAGTGGCAGGGCCTAGTGATTCAAGTTCCAAAGCTGCAGCTGGGGATGCCGCTAGCAAGCTGCGTGTGCGTGCGTGAGATTTCAAACAGTAAAAGAAAGAAACAAATGGCTTGTTTGTCAGGAAGGGACAAAAGCTCATGACATGATACATTGATCATCATTGGCAACAGTTTAGCACCCGTGGTCATCTACTAGTAGTAGTATGTGCACGCCTCTCAAGATCAAGTTGCTTTTCTCAAACTCATCAGACATCACGTGGTGGAGAAATCAACACTACTGAATCATCAGATATCAGACTAGACGGAGGGCTAGATCCGCATATTAGCACGTTCACGTTGTTGCTGGGCCTCCGTATCCCAGTTAAACCATGGACACGCAAAGATCATCTGTCATCCCAATACACCAGGTGATATCCGTCTAATCTATTTTTATAAACATATTTATTCTTTCAAGAACAGTACTCTGGCATGTATATTTTAATGTGCAGGGTAAGGATTCACTATAAATGTGACATCATATCACGGGTATGGAGCGCCCGACAGCACAATCTTGCGACCAGCATCCGTCCGCACTAGGCTTATAACGCCGTGGCCGGTTCATCTGTCTAATTCCGTGGCCAACTCGGCCGTGGTTGATTTCTGCTTCACCATGGTGATCATCGACTCCGCGGTGGATAATTACTAGCCTGACGTATCAGGTGAAATCCATCCAGTATATTTTTATATTACATATTGCTTTCTTTAAAGAGCAATTACTCTGGTTTGCAAGTGTTCCAATGCAGAACAAATTGTCTAATGCAAAAAGGATTTTTTATATCACTGAGCTGTTGAATGACTCATACCGGTTTATATCACGGTCAAATATGAAGAATCTCAGGACAACTCCTCGAGTCGTCTTAAGACTCGGGGGCTACATGGACATGGCTTAGTAAATGTTGCCAGTTTAAGCAGATTCAAGAACTCCGGGTCATTGGAGGGAAGATAACCCGATCCCGGAGGCTGCCATTATATTGATGAAAATTTAAAGGCCGTCAGAAAATTTCCGGCTCACGATGATGCTTCCGGTTCAAGGGAAATTTATTTACCACAAAACTTTGAAGCTCTCAAATCCGGTTGAAGGTAAATTTATCTTTCACGAAGTTTTGAAGCTTTCAAATCCGGTTTAAAGTTCCGGTTCAAAAAGAATTAATCTCTCGCAAATTCGAGTTCTCAGAAAGATTAAAGGGTGCCAAAAAGAGCCTGCTGCCATGATGCGCGGTTCAAACATGGGTATCCTGCCTTACGGCTTATCTTATTATGGTCACTTGGGGGCTTCTTGTTCAAACATAGGTCGTATTCGAACCAAAGAGGACATAGCTGTCGGTACCCTTTTGATTGGCACACTGCCAAACCCACTAGGGGGCTTCTTGATCGTATCCGAATCATAGCTCAACCCCTTTGGGTCCGACGTGGATCGTATTCGAATCAGCGTCGTTAAACAACTCTCAAGGTCATTTGGGGGCTTCCTGTTCAAACATAGGTCGTATTCGAACCAAAGAGAACATAGCCGTCGGTACCCTCTTGATCGGCAATGCCAAAGCCACTGGGGGCTATATGATCGTATTCGAATCTCAGCTTAACCCCTTTGGAACGGTTTTCTGATCGTATTCGAATCAGAAGCCTCAAAATTTTTGAAGTCTCTTTTTGCGAACAATTTTTTGGATTTTGTCTTGAGACTTTTTTGATCATATCCGAGGCATATATGAGTAACTTCTATTTAACCCGGCTTGACTTTGGACGATAAGTCGCCAGTATATGACAATCATAAACATTTGGAAGTTTTTTGCTTCTAAACATTGGGTATCATAAGCTGGCAGTACAATTCAATATCACCGGTATGATATTGTTTATACATGATTATGTTTAAGCCGGCCCTGGATTTTGACGTTAAGTCGCCAGGGCATATGTTGTTTAAACTCTGTGCAGGATTCGCAGAACTATGACTTGTATAAATGATTAAGTTCAAGTTCATCATCAAAATTGATGCTTCAAAAGGGTTATCCATTCCGGATTTTTTCAAAGGCTATAAGCCGCTGGATTACAAAAATTCCGGCTTACAATGAATGCGCATTAAGTCGCCATTGGTCAAAAGCCGCAGAGTATTTAAACTCTGAATTTACTTGTCAACTGATAAGGTATTCACATCTTTCATAGCCAAAATTGGCTGGATTTTCATGATGATATTGAATGATTGAGGTTTTCATACTAGATTATATTATTCAAATCTTAAATAGCCAACATGGCTGGATTTTTTATGGTTATCAATAACCAGTATTATGATTGAGGTTTTCAAAGTCGCTTCAGCGCAATGGCTATTATTTTATCAACGGATATGGTTTATTCTACAATGGAAGGAATAGTCCCGAGTCGCTGCAGGCTTACGACCCGGCACTTGGGGCTACATTATTCAAATTGAGATTACATCGAATATGCAAGTCCCATGTCACTGCTTGCATGCACCATGGCACTTGGGGGCTAATGCAAAGTCATTTTTTTTCTCACCTCATTGAAGACCCGACTCATCACATCGTAATGAGCCGACCCTTGGGGGCTACCAATTGCTCCTGTCAAAAATTCAAGGTACACAAGCTTTTAATCCATTATATTGAAAGATCCACTACTCAGTTGGTAGAGTACAAAGCTCTTAACCTTGTGGACGTGGGTTCAAGCCCCATGGCAGAGATTACATCATATGATGTTATTATCAATGAATCATATACAAAGTCCCAGCTCAATAATATCTTACTGAGCCGGCCCTTGGGGGCTACACGTTGTTGCTCAAAGTTTACATGATCATATTTACAAAGTCCCTGCTCATTATTGCATAATGACCCGACCCTTGGGGGCCACACTAGTTGAAGTTTTCATGAGCATAAGGCAATTACAAGTCCCAGGTTGTTGCAAGCATGACAACCCGGCACTTGGGGGCTACAGGTGATATGCATATAAGGAAAGAAAGTCTTCAAATTCTCAGTTTGGAGTAGACCAGATTAACCCGGTGTCTGCAACAATCATGACCCGACATCATTTATTTATAACCCAGCAATTTTGGCAATCATAAATTGGCAAGATCTACATCTTTAAGCCGACTGAATATCAGTTGAATATTTCAAGACCAATATTTTTGTCAAGTCAGAGCATTGAAGGCCGACTCAAATGGATTATTTCTTATAACATTTCTCTACAAGAGCCAATGTCAGCAAATTGGTTATGAAGCTGGCCTATTGACCCGGATTTTTTAGAAGAAGTGCCCGGATTTTTTGCATTGGCAAGGTTTGGACATATCTGTTAAAAGAGATTTGCTATAAGATCTTGAGTATGCTTCCAGGAGGAAATGACAAGGACTTAAAGATGATCAGGTGCCGGTTCAGGAAAATATTTAACCCGGAGCACAACCTATCAAGTTTGTTCTTGTGTTTATTTTACAGGTTCAGTTTAACATGGATAAATCCAAATTAAACCGGGGGCTAATGTCGGGGATATACCCCGCGGTATGACCCGGCCGGACTTGGCGCTTCATCGTAACCCGCCGGAGGATTGGCGACTCATGGGTCTGGCAGTTCACTGGTGTGACGACTCACGAGCCTGGCGACTTAATAATGGCCCCGACGGCGGGTCAGACAGATGACAAGGGCCCAAGGCCCAGAAGGCCGGCTCATGTTATGGTGGGCCAGTTTACGAGGAAAGGCATAAGGAGTTTTCCCTTAAGGGGGCAGACTAGGATTCCACTTGCAATAGACTAGTCCTAATCCTAATAGGACTCCACATGTAACCCGTCCCTTCAACTTATATAAGGAGGGGCAGGGCTCCCCAAGAGGGACAAGCAACAAGAAACAATCTCTAGGGCTAGATACAAAGAGCCGGTTTATGGCGACTCCTCATGAGCATAATGAAACCTAGCCACAAACAGCATGTAGGGCTATTCCGGATGATGTTTCCCGGGGCCCGAAGCTGTCTAAATCCTTGTCTTGTGTGATGATCCGCCTCGCGTCTCTCGTCCCGATCAACCCCTCTCAAGCTATCACATAGATGCGCTGGCCTCACGACTAAGTCCTCACACTAGGACATCTGCCGTGAAAAATCCACGACAGCAATGACTTAATCACAGAGGCTGAAGAAATGTGTAAAGTCATCCGTGAAAATCTCAAAGCCGCGCAATCGCGCCAGAAGAGTTACTATGATAGCAAGCACCGTGACTTGGCTTTCGAGATCGGAGACCATGTCTACCTCCGCGTCTCTCCAATGAAAGGCACTCGTCGCTTCGGTATCAAAGGGAAGCTTGCCCCTAGATACGTGGGTCCTTTCAAGATCTTTGGCAAAAGACGCGACCTCGCCTATCAACTTGAGCTTCCCTCCAACTTCGCGAACGTGCACGATGTGTTCCACGTGTCACAGCTTCGCAAGTGCTTCAAGACTCCTGAGCGCACCATCAACTTCGAAGAGATTGATCTCCAAGAAGATCTGTCTTATCATGAGCACCCCGTTGCTATTCTTGCAGAAGCTGAGCGCAAGACTCGCAACAAGTCTATCAAACTCCTGAAAGTGAAGTGGTCGCACCATTTCGACCGAGAAGCCACCTGGGAACGCGAGGACCACCTCCGTTCCGAATATCCGGAGTTCTTTCAGTCCTAGATCTCCGGACGAGATATTCTCGTAGTGGTGGAGTGTTGTAACACCCCGGATGTAACTTTCCATATTTGTAACTCCAACTCTTGCCATTTTCGGCTATGTGTTATGATATTCCCTCCGTGGTTGGGTTTTGTCTTTCGTTTTGCATTTTGTTCATGTCATGCATTTCATATCATGTCATCATGTGCATCTCATTTGCATACGTGTTCGTCTCATGCATCCGAGCATTTTCCCCGTTGTCCGTTTTGCGATCCGACACTCCCACATGCACCGGCGCACCCCCTCTTGTCTCTTTTCGTGAGCGGGTGTTAAACGTTCTCGGAATGGACCGAGGCTTGCCAAGTGGCCTTGGTATACCACCTGTCAAGTTTCGTTCCATTTGGAGGTCGTTTGGTGCTCCAACGGTTAACCGGGTAACCGCAAAGGCTTTTTGTGTGTTGCAGCAAAACCCCCCTCCAAACAGCCCAATAACTCATCTAAGTCCCCTCCATGCTCTCGGTCGTTCGATCACGATCGTGTGGGCGAAAACCGCACTCCATTTGGAGCCTCCTAACTCCCTCTACCTATAAGTATGTGATCCCTCCGAAATCCCGGGTCCCGAAAACCCTAGCCCGCTCCCTCTCCGCCGCCGGACACGTCCGGTCTGGACGGACGCATCGCCGCCGCCGCCACCGGCCCGCGCGGCCCGCGCGGCCCGCGGGGCCCGACCGCCGCCGCCCGCGCCAGAGACTCCCCCGCCGCCCGCGCGCCTCCGTCTCCTTCCCCGTCGCCCGCGGCTCCGACCGCCCGCACTCGCCACTCGCCGCCCGCCGACGCCCGCGCCCGCCGGCGCCGCCGCCGTCCTCGCCGCCCGCCGACGCCCGCCGACGCCCAGCGCCGCCGCCCGCCGTCCACGCCCGCGCCCCGGCGTCCTCCTCCCTCTCGGGCCGTCGTCGCCCTCTCCTCCGGCCGGCTCCGTCCTCGATCTCCGGCGAGCTCACCCCGGCGCCTCGGTTCGCGTGCGCCCCGATCCAGATCCAAAGAGAGGTTGACTTTCCCCCCTCTCGAAGTTTTCTCCAAGTCCCGAAGTTCCAACATTCTGGTGCCATGTTTATTGCATCATAACTCCTTGCATACTACTCCGTTTCATGCGCATGATATATCGAAATGTTCGTCTCGAGATGCTCTTAATTTTGTTCCATTGTGCCATGCTCGTTTGAGTCCATTTTGATGCCCAAATCTCAGGTGCAAGAGTGCTATATGATGTTTACTGCTGTTACTTATCAGAACTTGGTGATTTGTTATTTTTGTTGCAATTGATGTGTGCATCTTATGAGCATGAGCTCTACAGGTGTTTTGATCTATGCCATGCCATGTTTACAGAGGTGTATGCCATGTATTTTTGTGCTCTATGTGGTGACTAGCACAAGCATGCAAACTAGGCTTCGTGATGTTTCTGTTTTCAGGGACTTAGAATTTTGCAAAGTTTGTGACTGCTGTTATTTTGTTGCCATGTATCCATGTGGCTAAAGAGAGATCCATGCTTCTTTTGGTTCTGTTCATTAAGGATGTTTTGTATATATAGTTGTGCTCTATCCATACATGCCCCTGTTTGCAATTATGGGGTGACCTAGCATGTCTTAAGCTTGCTCTACTTTTGCTATAAAATATTTTTGGCAGAATATTAACATGATATTCAATTTTGCCAAGGTTGTTGTAGTTGTTTCATACATGCTATGAACTTTCTCTTGCCATGAATAGCTTCATTAACATGCCATCTTGCTGTAGGTATGCTTGTTTTGTCATGCATTGCTTTGTGATGAGTGAATCAAGCTCACCAAGATGCCTTCATGATGTTGTGAATGCCATGTTCTGTTTTTCTGCTAAGTCTGAAACCTGTTAACGAAACTTGCTATGTTTACATGGGTGCCATCATATCTTTTGTACCTTTTTGGCTCATGGTCAGTAAGGGACTTTTGTTCTATGCATTTAGTACATTCATGCCATGCCTTGTTTTGCTATGTTAAGTTCTTGTAACATGTGTTTTCTTGCTCTGAACATTGCTACCTGATGCTGTTTATGCCATGTCCAGTAATTTCACCAAGTCTGTGAAACTGATATCTTTTGCACTTTTGCCAAGCTTGTTTGGACCTGTTATGGTGTGATCTAGCCGTAGCTCAGTGTTCATCTTTTGTCAACAATCTCCTTTATATCACTGTCATATGCTTTGTTGCTATTTTGGAGTGATGTAGCATAGTTACTTGATGTATTATAAGTGCTATCATGCTGTTAATCGCAGAATCGTGTCATCCTTGTTTTGCTTGCCATTTGAAAACCGTGCATCCGTTTCCGGTGATCTTTATATCGATTTCGACCGAAATTATCTCATCTTTCCAGTGGCATACTTGGTTTGCCAAGTTACTGCCTTGTTCATCCTTTTTCTTCCGGAGCACGCATACGCATTGCATATCATGTCTCGCATATAATGCATGTAGTGCATCATGTTGCTTGTGCATTTCCCGTGATTGATTGTGGTTCCATTGCTTGTATTCTTGCCGTGGGTAGAGCCGGGAGACGAGTTCGTGAACGAGGAACCTGTTGAGTACGCTTACAAGGATCAAGCTTTCGACAACTCTGAGAACCTTGCAGGCAAGATGACCATACCCTCGAAAGCACTTCTATCTTTGCTTTGATAGTTGTTCATTCTATTGCCATGCTGCGCTACCTACCACTTGCTATATCATGCCTCCCATATTGCCATTTCAAGCCTCTAACCATCCTTTCCTAGCAAACCGTTGTTTGGCTAAGTTACCGTTTTTGCTCAGCCCTTCTTATAGCGTTGCTAGTTGCTGGTGAAGTTGAAGTTGGTTTCATGTCGGAACATGGATATTTTGGAATATCACAATATCTCTTATTTAATTAATGCATCTATATATTTGTTAAAGGGTGGAAGGCTCGGCCTTATGCCTGGTGTTTTGTTCCACTCTTGCCGCCCTAGTTTCCGTCATACAGGTATTATGTTCCTTGAGTTTGCGTTCCTTACGCGGTTGGGTGATTTATGGGACCCACTTGACAGTTCACCTTGAATAAAACTCCTCCAGCAAGGCCCAACCTTGGTTTTACATTTGCCTACCTAAGCCTTTTTCCCTTGGGTTTTCGCGAGCCCGAGGGTCATCTTTATTTAACCCCCCGGGCCAGTGATCCTTCGAGTGTTGGTCCGAACCGAGCAGCCTGCGGGGCCACCTCGAGGAAACTCGAGGCCTAGTTTTACTCGTAGCTTGACTTATCCAGTGTGCCCTGAGAACGAGATATGTGCAGCTCCTATCAGGATTTGTCGGCGCATCGGGCGGCTTTGCTGGTCTTGTTTTACCATTGTCGAAATGTCTTGTAAACCGGGATTCCGAGACTGATCGGGTCTTCCTGGGAGAAGGTTTATCCTTCGTTGACCGTGAGAGCTTATAATGGGCTAAGTTGGGACACCCCTGCAGGGTATTATATTTCGAAAGCCGTGCCCGCGGTTATGAGGCAGATGGGAATTTGTTAATGTACGATTGTAGAGAACTTGACACTTGACTTAAATTAAAATACATCAACCGGGTGTGTAGCTGTGATGGTCTCTTCTCGGTGGAGTCCGGGAAGTGAACACGGTTTGAGTTATGTATGAACGTAAGTAGTTTCAGGATCATTTCTAGCTTCGCGACCGGTGCGTTGCTTCTCTTCTCGCTCTCATTTGCGTATGTTAGCCACCATATTTGCTTAGTGCCTGCTGCAGCTCCAGCTCATTACACCATCCTTTCCTATAAGCTTAAATAGTCTTGATCTCGCGGGTGCGAGATTGCTGAGTCCTCGTGACTCGCAGATTCTACCAAAACAGTTGCAGGTGCCGACGATACTGGTGCAGATGATGCAACCGAGCTCAAGTGGGAGTTCGATGAGGAACGTGGTCGTTACTATGTTTCGTTTCCTGATGATTAGTAGTGGAGCCTAGTTGGGATGAGCGGGGATCTAGCATTTGGGGTTATCTTATTTTCATTTGGTTTTGACCGTAGTCGGTCCATGTGTGGATTTTGGATGATGTATGAATTAATTTATGTATTGTGTGAAGTGGCGATTGTAAGCCAACTCTCGTTATCCCATTCTTGTTCATTACATGGGATTGTGTGAAGATGACCCTTCTTGCGACAAAACCACAATGCGGGAGATATAGCCGCATCGTGGGCGTTACACTCTTCCTCCTTTTGTTCTTCACTCTCCTCATCATCTTTTTCATCCAATGAGCTCACATTTTCATCAATTTCTTCTTCCATAGGTTCCTGCAAAATATTAGTCTCTTCTTGGACAGCGGAGACTTTCTCAATAAATGCATCAATATCGGAATTGAATTCATAATTCTCATAGCAATATTTAAGTATAGCAAAATTTTCAGATCTATAACCAGCATCATAAAGATTTTCAAACTCTTTGAACATAGATTCAATTTCATAAGCGCCCATAAAAGCAACAAATTCTTCTATTTGTTCCACATCATAGTAATCATATATACCTCTAGCATAAGAAGCCAAGGTTTCATTATCATTAAATTTGCATGAAAAGGGAAGGTGTGGAGCCTTCATCCTAGAGCAACAAGTATAATCATATCTCAAGCATAGTTGCCTAGCATACCACTTCAATATATGAATTTGATCCCATAGCAATTTCCCTTTTTGAGTCAAGCGATAATCCCTAAAGTATTCACGTTGATCCAACGTGTCTCCCATAACATAATTGAATGGGGTTTTCTCAGGATTATCAAAGTAGTACATAATATCTTTCACATAACCAGCATCGATGGTTTTAGGAGGTTCCCCATCTCCATGAACAGCAGGTACACCTATTTTTTTGGTATTTCGTGTTCCATATCCATAACTAAAGATAGAGAACAACTAGGAACAACAAATAAAAATTACTTAGAGATAGAGCAAACAAGCACACACGAGAATATTCACCCCACGCTATTGCTCCCCGGCAACGGCGCCAGAAAAAGGTCTTGATAACTCACAAGTGTAGGGGATAATTGTAGCCTCTTTCGATAAATAAGAGTGTCAAACCCAACGAGAAGCTAAAGCTAGAACAAATATTCTCTCAAGTCCTGCCACTGATACGACTCTACGCATGCTTAGTGTTCGCTTTACCTAGAACAAGTATGAAACTAGAAGTACTTTGTAGGTGTTGTTGGATAGGTTTGCAAGATAATAAAGGACGCGTAAATAAAAAGTAGGGGCTATTTAGATAAATAAGCAATAAAGTAAATATAGCGAGTGTGGAAAAGTGGTGGTAGGAGTTATGAAATTGTCCCTAAGCAATTGACTACTTTACTAGACCGATAGCAAGTTTTATGTGGGAGAGGCCACTGCTAGCATGTCATACCTTACTTGGAATTCTATGCACTTATGATTGGAACTATTAGCAAGCATCCGCAACTACTAACATTCATTAAGGTAAAACCCAACCATAGCATTAAGATATATTGGCCCCCTTCAATCCCGTATGCATCAATTTCTATGCTAGGTTGAAGCTTCTGTCACTCTTGCCCTCCAATACATAGTCCTATCAACATACAACTAACCCTATGGTGTGATCCACGCGCGCGCTCATATGATGGGCACCAAAGGACCACCGATAGGACAATGAAAATCTACTCAGACATCATAGGATGGCAACACATCATTGGATAATAATATGAAGCCTAAAGCACCATGTTCAAGTAGAGGGTACAGCGGGTTGCGGGAGAGTGGACCACTGTAGATAAAGGGGGAAAGTGATGGAGATGTTGGTGAAGATGGCGGAGGTGTTGGTGTAGATCGCGGTGATGATGATGGCCCCCGGTGGCGTTCCGGCGCCACCGGAAGCAAGGGGGAGAGAGCCCCCCTTCTTCTTCTTCTTCCTTGACCTTCTCCCTAGATGGGAGAATGGTTTACCCTCTGGTCCTTAGCTCCCATGGCGTGGGAGGGGCGAGAGCCCCTCCGAGATTGGATCCGTCTCTCTCTGTTTCTGCGTTCTGGTATTCTGCCCTGGCACCGTTTCTTTTATATCCGGAGATCTGTAACTCCGATTGGATTGAAACCTTTGCCCAGATATTTTTCCAAAAATTAGCTTTCTTGCGGCCAAAGTAGAGCATCAACCGCCTTACGGGTGGCCCACGAGGGTCAGGGGCGCGCCCACATAAAGTGGTGGCGTGGGCCACCCTCGTGGCCACCTCGCGCACCGTCTCGGGTTGATTCTTCCTCCCAAAAATCACAAATATTCCAAAATAATTCTCCGTCCGTTTTTATCCCGTTTGGACTCCGTTTGATATTGGGTTTCTGCGAAACATAAAACATGCAACAAACAGGAACTGACACTGGGCACTGGATCAATATGTTAGTCCCAAAAAATAATATAAAAAGTTGCCAAAAGTATATGAAAGTTGAAGAATATTGGCATGGAACAATCAAAAATTATAGATACGACGGAGACGTATCAGGGTGGCGGGTGGGTGAGGGGTTTTGTGACGTGGGGATGGTGAGGGTTTTATTTTTTATTTTTTGAATTGGGTGGTGAGGGTTTTCTGTCCCATAAAGAATTTTGGGGGCAGCGGTTTGCTAGACCGAACTGTGTGTGATTGACACAACAGGCAAAATGAAAGTCATTGCACACGGTTCCAATTTTGGGAATCGTGTGTGCTTGACGTACGACCTCCGTCCTGGTTTATTGGTCCCCCTTTCAAATTTCTACCAAATTTTGACCAAATATTTAACATACTCAGACATAGATAATAAGCATACACATACATAAGCATAGTTCAACCATAAGTACATAGTTCAACCGTCATTAAGCATACTCAAGCGTACATATTTCGATCCATCCCACATCTCATCTCACATGCGGTCGGCACGATCCTGAAGATTCTCCAGGTACTCGGCGTACGCACCGTGCGCCACCCTGCGAGAATACTTCTACTTGAAGGAGCCAATGGCCCATCCTCTTGCATGCGCCAGAACACTTAGATACGCATCATGAAGCTTCTGGTTGCAAAATGGGCATCCATAGCCGCCATTCCAGGTCCTAATACGCCTGTTATGCATTCCCGCATAAAGCTCACTCGGGATTTGCCTCTTGTACCTCCTCTGGCCATCTTCATCCTCGCTGTCCACATCGTCAGACAGCACCTATACAAATAGTAAAACAAATTTGGCATCAAATCAATGATTACATGCCGTGAAGTAGGATTAGGAATTTATGGCTATTTATTTATATTATGGTTCGATTTTTAAGCACACTCATCTATGTACAGACCAATATTGAAGAAAATAATGGCATAAACATATGTAGGTCATTCAAAATCAATTGTCAAGCCCTGGCTAGGAATTATTAGCACAGACACTAATCCTAGTCGGATTACTAGCAGAAATCATTTGCACAGATGAAACAACTAATCACTTATCACCTGTACCATTCAAACAATCAATACACTACACGGATCTAACGAAACTTACTCAGATTTCATGGATTGGGAGAACATAACCATAGGATTTCTATTCCAAAAAGGGGGGGGCGGGAGTAACCAGAGAAACCTATGATCTATTTGACACATAAATGGGTATAGATGACTAACCAGCTGTCTGTCATCATCGGAGTCGTCGCTGGAGTGGTTGTCGGAGTCGTCGCCGGAGTGGTCGTCGGAGTCGGTGTGGAACTCTGCCTCCGGCTGTGGAAGCTCGATGCCGTCGACGATGTCAGGGTGCAGCGATAACTCGCGGGTGGTGACGGCAACCTCTGTCTCCATCTCCATGCCGTGCTCCGGTCCTTTAGCAGCCCCGGCATTGCCACTCCCTCCGATGGGGCGCTTCGGCGGCACCCTCATACACTGATGACTTTGAGGACTGAGAGCGGCGTCGAGGATGCAAGTGGAGAGAGAGGATTGTGTGTGCGTAGCGAGGATGGGGTGCGGCCGCTCGGGCGCACCATTAATATGGAGTAGTGGGAGTTGTGGGAGAGAGGCAAACGACGGTCAAACCGATGGCTCGCCTCCCGGTGAGCCTGCGCACCGGACTGCTGGCATGCCTGCCAAAGTTTCCCACAGCTACTCGCACGCCTCCCGATGACACTGTGCAGCGAGCACGCCTCCGTCAATTCACACACCTGCACGCACGCCTCCCCGTCTGCCTGCGCGGCAGACTGCTCGCATTCGTCCCGTCAACTCACGCCTGCTCGCACGCCACACGGGTCGCACGGCGGCACATATATTGTTTTTCTATTTGGATGATTAATGCTGCCACTCTATTGCTTAACCGAAGCATGGCACGCATCCATTGTTGGTCTAACGCTCACGGTTCGAATAAATAATCCATTTGGGATATTGGTTCCCAATTATTAATAATCTCCTGTCTATAATTAGATAAAGGTCACATCAAAACTGGTCTCAAATTTGATAAAAAAAGTACAATGCCACTTTGTATTGGTGTCCATATGACAACACGATAAGTTTCATGAACTTCAAGTAAGTTTTGGATGTACTAGAATTTAAAAACCAAGATTCTCAATGTTTGAAATTTGTTGCACGGGGAGTAAACATGCACCCAGTGAGACACATGTGTTTTTGCAATCCATTTAGGTGCACTATCACGTGTGCATGTAGCTCAAATTTGATTTTTGCACATTATACCCGTAGAAAATCAATCAATCAATGTACTAAAACGTCTTAATGATCTGTGTGATTTTTTTGAAATTAAAACTTCCCTCCTTTGGTAACATGTATGTTCACCGCGGGATAATTAATTTAACATGCATCGAAGTTGCGGTGGATTCGCGGTGTGTGTGTGTGGGTGTGTGCGTCTGGGGGTGGCGGGTGGCTTGCAGTACACTACGAGTTGTGAGCCACCGTGTGGGTTGGCCATTTTGTTAGGCAGGCCGGTGCCACATCAGAGTCATGAAATCCTTATTTAAAACATTACACAACCCTTTCATACATAAATGTTTTGGCCACATGCAGTTGATGGTTGTCCTACACGACAGTCGATACTCGCGTGTGACGCTTTCTGTGGGCCCGCGAGGTCGTCGTCCATCACTTTGACGAACAACCAGCAGTGAGGTTAATTTGACCAGCAAGGTATAATCTTTTTTGTTTGTGTTATGATGGTATATAGTATGCGTCGAAGAGGTGGGAGGGGACTAGCATATATACTATACGTATGCGTCCGTGAACAAGTACACCTTACTCAGTGTCGGGACATTTTGGTTACCGAGGCACGTGCCACATCAAAATTGTGAAATTGGTTATTCAAACATCACACAACACCTTTTTGGGCCACATGCATATCCTAGCTAGGACACTCACGTGTGATGCTTCCATCTGTGGGCCCACGAGGCCATCGTCGATGCATGCATGCATCACCTTGACCTACATCGGGAGAGGTTAATTAATTTCACCATCGATGAGGATTCTTTTGGGTTGTACATATATTACGACAGGAGCATATAGTATGCGGTGTAAAGGGCGGAAGGGGACCATCATATGTAGTACGCTTGATATGAACCTCACTCTATGTGGGTGCATGGTTTACGGTTTTTGAGGAATGTGGCACATCAAGTTGTGCATTTTGGGTATTCAACATATATATGTTGGCCCACATGCAAAGCGGTGGTGGTTGTTCTCTCGCACCCACTTAAGCGGTTATCAGCGATATCGATGATTTCCATCTATGGGCCCGCTTGGTCCATCACTACTTTTTGCCTGACAACAAGAGAGGTTAATTTGACTTAGGAGGGGATTATTATTTTTGCTCTGGGATGACATGCATGATACAGTTTGAGCACACACACATGCATGTGCATGCATGAATCCCTCCCATCGAGTCGAAGTGGCTAGTACAACGACACATCATGAACCGATCTCGCTCTGTGTGGGGAGCTAGTGTACGATTTTTGACACACGCGCCACATCAATGTTGTGTATTCAAACATGCAAGCACGCATCACCTCCATACATATGCATGTAGTGGTTGCCTTCGAACGATACACTCCCTCGCGTGGTTATCGGCGACAAGCCTATATATTTGTGGGCCCGCGTGGACATCCATGATCACCTTGACCAACAACAAGATAGGTTACCATGGCAGACTATTCATTTGGTTCGTGTTATCGTAGTATAGGTCATGGTGAGATTCAGACCTAATTAAGTTTGAGCGCATATACTATGCACGCATGCATGCATGAATCCCCGTCGTTGGCTTGAAGTGTGGTGTAACATACATATGCATCATCAACCTAACCCTCACTCAGTGTGGGGATTTCTAGTTCGAAATCACGGTGCCACATCAAAGTTGTTCCATTGTTACTCAAAAACACACCTCTCCATACATATGTTTGGGCCACACGCATGCAGTGGTTGTCTTCGGGGACTAGCTACTTGCATGATTATTGGCGAGCTAGCCCATCTCCGGGGTCGCATGGACGGCCATCACTTTGACCAACAACAAGAGAGAGGTTGTACGACCAAGGTGGATTATTCTTGGTCCGTTTTACGATCCATCTTGGTGAGATATATGCCTCTCTGGCCCGCCGACTGAAAGTGTGTGTGTGTGTGGGGGGGGGGGGGGTTGCTACCTCGCACTTTTCTAGGTGAACCTCGGTTGGGGGGGGCATGCCTTCATAGCTTAGGATTCCTTTCGTGGCGACACGAGGCGGGGGGTGGGGGGCTGCTAGCTACTTCGCACTTTGCTAGGTGAACCTCGGTTGGGGGGGAGGGGCATGCATTCATATCTTAGGATTCCCTTCGTGCCGACACGGGGGGGGGGGCTGCTAGCTACTTCACACTTTGCTAGGTGAACCTCGGTTGGGGGGCATGCATTCATAGCTTAGGATTCCCTTCGTGCCAACACGAGGAGGGGTGGCTGCTAGCTACTTTGCACTTTGCTAGGGTGAACCTCGGTTGGGGGGGGGAGGGCATGCATTCATAGCTTAGGTTTCCCTTCATGCCGACACGAGGGAGGGGGGCTGCTAGCTACTTCGCACTTTGCTAGGTGAACCTCGGTTGGGGGGCATGCATTCATAGCTTAGGAATCCCTTTGTGCCGACACGAGGGAGGGGGGCTGCTAGCTACTTCGCACTTTGCTAGGTGAACCTCGGTTGGGGGGGCATGCATTCATAGCTTAGTATTCCCTTCGTGCAGACTCGAGGGAGGGGGGCTGCTAGCTACTTTGCACTTTGCTAGGGTGAACCTCGGTTGGGGGGGCATGCATTCATAGCTTAGGATTCCCTTCGTGCCGACACAAGGGAGGGGGGCTGCTAGCTACTTCGCACTTTGCTAGGGTGAACCTCGGTTGGGGGGGGGCATGCATTCATAGCTTAGGATTCCCTTCGTGCCGACACGAGGGAGGGGGCTGCTAGCTACTTCGCACTTTGCTAGGTGAATGAACCTCGGTTGGGGGGGCATGCATTCATAGCTTAGGATTCCCTTCGTGCCGACACGAGGGAGGAGGGGGGCTGCTAGCTACTTCGCACTTTGCTAGGTGAACCTCGGTTGGGGGGAGGGGCATGCATTCATAGCTTAGGATTCCCTTCGTGCCAACACGAGGGGGGGGGGGAAGCAATACCGTGCGCTTTGCGAGAGCGGTGCCACATCGAAATTGCATTTGGTATTTGAAAATGAAACCACCCTTTTGATACATAAATTTGGTCCACATGCAAGTGTGTTCGTGTTCTGACCCTCTCTCGTGTCATTTTTTGCCAAATTTATGAACATTAGACAAGTAGGATGACGCAATAGACACGGTTGACTCAAACTAACCGTGTGCCACGCCGGTGCACTTGTCACGCACACATCCACATAGTACATTGGGCTCCATGAGGCTCCCCCTCTCAAAAATATCTGCCCGCCTCAAGGGTTTTTTTCTGTTTCAGAACACACGGTTGTTATCTCCGGACCGTGTGCGATGTTTCTTGTTCCCAATCCCGCCTGCATCCCTAGAAAACATCTACCCGCCTCGAGGGTTTTTCTGTTTCATAACACACGGTTGTTATCTCCGGACCGTGTGCGATGTTTCTTGTTCCCAATCCCGCCAGCATCCCTAGAAAATATATGCCTGCCTCGAGGGTTCTGTTTCATAACACACGGTTGTTATCTCTGGACCGTGTGTGATGCACTATCATCAAACTTTTCAATAGCCCGGCATCTCACTTCCGCGTTTGACTCCCACGTAGTAAAATTTCGAGTACCCGCGTCATTTCCTCAAACACCCCGCCCCCCTCCACACACACACCAAAACCTCCTCGGGCGTGTGCACACACACACACCCTCCCTCACTCAAAACCCTAGCAAGGTCTCCCCCGCCACCACCGCCGCCCGTGCAACTTACCCACCGATCTCCATACCCAGGCCGCCCTGAGTTTCTTAGATGACGCCTGCCAAACATCCTCTTTCCCACAGATCCTCATCCCCATCCCCCACTCAAGAGCGTCGCAGCCTAAGCCCGGCTATGTGATACGTCTCCAACGTATCTATAATTTTTGATTGTTCCATGCTATTATATATTCTGTTTTGGATGTTTAATGGGCTTTATTATACACTTTTATATTATTTTTGGGACTAACCTATTAACCGGAGGCCTAGCCCAAATTGTTGTTTTTTTGCCTATTTTAGTGTTTCGAAGGAAAAGAATATCAAATGGAGTCCAAACGGAATGAAACCTTCGGGAACGTGATTTTCGGAACAAACGTGATCCAGAGGACTTGGAGTCAATGTCAAGAAATCAACGAGGAGGCCACGAGGCAGGGGTGCACGCCTACCCCCTGGGCGCGCCCTCCACCCTCGTGGGCCCCTCGTAGCTCCCCTGACCGACCTCCTTCGCCTATATATACTCATATACCCTGGAAACATCAGACATGGAGCCAAAACCCTATTTCCACCGCCGCAACCTTCTGTACCTGTGAGATCCCATCTTGGGGCCTTTTCCGGCGCTCCGCCGGAGGGGGCATTGATCACGGAGGGCTTCTACATCAACACCATAGCCTCTCCGATGATGTGTGAGTAGTTTACCTCAGACCTTCGGGTCCATAGTTATTAGCAAGATGGCTTCTTCTCTCTCTTTGGATCTCAATACAAAGTTCTCCTCGATTCTCTTGGAGATCTATTTGATGTAACTCTTCTTTTGTGGTGTGTTTGTCGAGATCCGATGAATTGTGGGTTTATGATCAAGATTATCTATGAACAATATTTGAATCTCCTCTGAATTCTTTTATGTATGATTGGTTATCTTTGCAAGTCTCTTCAAATTATCAGTTTGGTTTGGCCTACTAGATTGATCTTTCTTGCAATGGGAGAAATGTTTAGCTTTGGGTTCAATCTTGCGGTGTCCTTTCCTAGTGGCAGCAGGGACAGCAAGGCACGTATTGTATTGTTGCCATCGAGGATAAAAAGATGGGGTTTATATCATATTGCATGAGTTTATCCCTCTACATCATGTCATCTTGCTTAAAGCGTTACGCTGTTCTTATGAACTTAATACTCTAGATGCATGCTGGATAGCGGTCGATGTGTGGAGTAATAGTAGTAGATGCAGAATCGTTTCGGTTTACTTGTCACGGACGTGATGCCTATATACATGATCATACCTAGATATTCTTCATATCTCAAAACAATCATAAGGAATCAAACTTCTCATAGTATTAAATGCACTTTATATGAAAGTTTTTATTACATCCCTCTTGGATGCCTATCATATTAGGACTAATTTTATAACCAAAGCAAATTACCATGCTGTTCTAAAGACTCTCAAAATAATATAAGTGAAGTACGAGAGTTCATCAATTTCTATAAAATAAAACCACCGTCGTGCTCTAAAAAGATATAAGTGAAGCACTAGAGCAAAATTGCCCAGCTCAAAAGATATAAGTGAAGCACATAGATCATTCTAATAAATCATCATTCATGTGTGTCTCTCCCAAAAGTTGTGTACAGCAAGGATGATTGTGGCAAACTAAAAAGCAAAGACTCAAATCATACAAAGCGCTCCAAGCAAAACACATATCATGTGGTGAATAAAAATATAGCCTCAAGTAAAGTTACCGATAAAACGAAGACGAAAGAGGGGATGCCTTCCTGGGGCACCTGCAAGCTTAGGCTCTTTGGCCTCCTTGAATATTACCTTGGGGTGCCTTGGGCATCCCCGAGATTAGGCTCTTGCCACTCCTGATTCCATAGTCCATCAAATCCTTACCCAAAACTTGAAAACTTCACAGCACAAAACTTCAACAGAAAATCTCGTAAGCTCCGTTAGTATAAGAAAATAAATCACCACTTTTGGTACTATTGTGAACGCATTATTTATTTATATTGTAGTAATATATACCTTATTCCAACTTTTCCATGGTTCATACCTCCCGATACTAGCCATAGATGTATCAAAATAAGCAAACAACACGCGAAAAACAGAATCTGTCAAAAACAGAACAGTCTGTAGCAATCTAGATATTTCGAATACTTCTGTAACTTCAAAAATCCTGAGAAATTAGGAAGTCCTTGTCGGTGTCAAAACTGGCGGATCTCGGGTAGGGGGTCGCGAACTGTGCGTCTAAGGTCGATGGTAACAGGAGACAGGGGACACGATGTTTACCCAGGTTCGGGCCCTCTCTATGGAGGTAATACCCTACTTCCTGCTTGATTGATCTTGATGAATATGAGTATTACAAGAGTTGATCTACCTCGAGATAGTAGAGGCTAAACCCTAGAAGCTAGCCTATGGTTATGATAATGTGTGTCCGCCTATCCGGACTCTCTCCGGTTTATATAGACATCGGAGAGATCTAGGGTTACATGGAGTCGGTTACATAAAAAGGAATCTACATGATTGATCGCCAAGCTTGCCTTCCACGCCAAGGAGAGTCCCATCCGGACACGTAGATGGTCTCCGGTCTTTGTATCTTCACGGCCCATCAGTCCGGCCCATGGCTAATAGGCCGGACGCCCGAGGACCCCTTAATCCAGGACTCCCTCAGTAGCTCCCGAACCAGGCTTCAATGACGAGGTGTTCGGCGTTTGGATTGTCTTCGGCATTGCAAGGCGGGTTCTTCCTTTGATGATGTCCACGTAATGTATTCAGCCGCGGCTTCAACGCTTCTCGCCTCGGCTTTCGCACGTTTAATAACTTCGTCTTCCACGTGTCGAGAGAATGCGGAAGGTTTAGGGCATTTTTGCAAATAACACCCTACCCACGCAAGGCATAGCGCCTATTTAAAAAGATTGGATCTTAGATCCATTTGACACTACACCGAGAAAAATCCCCGGAGACTACCAGGAAAAACCATTCCAACATGGCTAGCTCTCCCAGTTCGTCCTCATGTCCCAGCCCAGAGAAAGGCGAATGGGAGAAGTGTTCTGTGACCCACAGTCAACTGGCGGAGCTGCAAAGGCAGGGATTCCTTCCTCCCGCGGATCTGGTCCCTGTTCGAGCAGGGCTGGCCTCCTTCGATGGCGAGACCCAAGCGGAGGACTTCCCTAGCCCATCTGGGGGGGGGAGCGAGTGTGTTTCATCCCCTTCCTATTAAGAGGCGTTGGATTTCCAATCCACCCGTTCCTCCGAGGGCTCCTGGAGTACTATGGCCTCCAGCTACACAACTTCACTCCCGCTTCCATCCTGCATATCGCAGGTTATGTCGCTTTATGCGAATTATTCCTGGGCGTTGAGGCTCATTTTGAACTGTGGAGGACATTGTTTTGTCTTGTCCCGCGCAACCACGAGGGGTCGATATTTGAAGTGGGCGGAGCCGAAGTATGGCGCATTGCCGATACCGGATATCCGTCCGGCACACCGAGGATGCATCCGAAAAATGGCCTTCCGAATGGTTCTACATCGAGGACGTCGCGCTTCCCGACCCGATTCGAAAGGGTCTTCCTGAGTTTGTCAGCATTCCACTGAAGAAACGCCACAGTTGGTGCCCCCGGAGTCTTGAAGAGGAGGACAGGGCGGACGTTGGTCAGCCCCTGGGCAAGATAAAGATGCTTGCCCAGTCTGGTTTAACAATAGTTGAGGTAATGGCGACCTCCATAGTGCGAGGGGTTCAGCCGCTTCAATATAGAGGGCTCCCAATGTGGCACTACAACTGGGAGGATGACGCCTCCCGCTGCGGTCGAAAGGGTCCGGACACCCCCGCCGCTCTAGCCAGGACACTGGCTGAGCTGTTCAAAGGGGAAGAAGAGGAATTTCTCTGAATCAATCATAGAGAGGGGTATTCCATGTATAATCCTCCAAGTTGGGCAAGCCCCAACTCTGCCACTTTACTCATTCCGCTTCCCGGGTCACTTTTAACAGATATCTAATCCATTTATAACAGCATTGGCGAAAAATCACCGAGGGGCTCTACAGCCCCGCCCCACAACCAGAGAGCCACGACCGGGAACTGGATCCCGGGTTCGAAGAGGATCCGGACATATTCGTGGTACTTGCGGGAGGGGTGTTTTACCAGGCGAGCTACGACGGCACAGAAGTGGCCATTATTGCCGATTATCCTGGTCTCCTTCCTGCTTCTCACGTAAGTCATCAAGAAATTTTTTCCTCGAAAGAGTTTCCTCGCACTACCTCACCCACCGCACTACCTCGTGCTTCGAAGGGGAGGCATTCGGCTCGTCATGCTACTCCGGGGGCGACTCCAAAGAGAGCGGCTCCAGCGCCAAGCAAGGCCTTTAAAAGGAAGGTCAATGAAGACCCTACCGGTCCCTCGTCGAAGAGGTACAGATTTGAAGGTGCACTTTAGTAGTCACGTCCAACCGTAACTTGTGCATTTGTCTTGTAGCAGGAAAAAGGTCCGCCGGACTATGTCCGGGCGTCCGGCCCGCCGTACTCCCAACAACCGGGACTTAAATCCCGTCGGAGAATCGAGGGCTGATATGACGACAACGCCGGACTGTCCTTCGGCCGAGGGTTCGGAAGACATGTCCGTTACCAACTCGGAAGTAGAAAGCGCCATGAATCATCGGTGTTGTGGGGCTGTTTTACGAGACCCCCAGTTCTCGGAGGAGGCGTTCAAAGCCTTTGGTTCGGCTGACGCCTATATCCGGGCTGCTCAAACTGGGCTTAGTGTAGCCACAAAGCAGTATTTAAAAGACAAGCAGGTAAATTTTCTTTGTCTGAATAGGATGACCATATGTCAGTAGCCCCCGAGACTGAAAGCAGTTGGTACAACTGATTTAAGGATCATTGTGTAACCAGGTTCTTACCGAGAAGAACAACCTACTAACTCAGGAGCTAGAGCAGTGTCGGGCACAACTAAATGCTGCCACCGCCAAGCTGAAGAATTCCAAGAAGGCATCCGCCGGTAATACTCCCCTTTGTATAAAAACGATGACAATGACCGTACATCCGTCGGACTAATATTGTTGCTGGTCTTATGATAGGGTCATCAGATCAATATGATGAGAAGCTGGCCGCTGCTCTGGAAGGAGAGCAAAAAGCATAGAAGATGCATGCCGTGGGCGAGCGCATATTGACTCAAACCATAATAGAGAAAAACAAGCTTCAGGATGCCAAGACCAGCTTGAGTATTGATTTAAAAGATGTGCGGGGCTAGCTAGCCAACTCCGTGAAGGAGAATACGGAACTGCGCGGCGGTATATTCGGTATGTGTCCGAACTAACCTTTATAGTAGGTTGGTGATGAATGGAACTGATACAGTTATGATTGAAGGTATTCTAACGGGCCGTCCTGAAGGGGAGGTGTCCGAATCATCAAGTGATCTTCCGCAGAGGCTGTCACAGGTGCACGAGCGGGCTCGGTTAGCGATGCGGAGTGTTGCCAAGGCTTTATGGTCGTCCACCTCCCCTCCAGGAAGTATGGAGGAGCTTGTCGAGCTGTTCAAAGGAGCGCAGCGGCGCATCCGATTATGAAAAATATCGGCCTGCCGGGAGGGTGCGCGAGAATCCCGGGCCATGGTGAAAACACGATACACGAAGTCGGATCCTAACCACATGGCTCGTGTTGGACCTGTAGGGTCAGATGGGGAAGAAATTCCCGTTAGTTTAGCATATGACCCAGTAGAATTGGCCTCTAAATACTCCCAGCAGGATTGTAAATTAGACCGCCTGCTGGACGGTATAGAGGAGGAAGTATTTGAGTCCAAGTGACTATGTACTGTCCGTCTAGCCGAATTGTATATCATTTGTCATGGCAGACCTTTTCGCCTCCACCTCCGGACCCTAGGGTGCGGAGTGTTTCCGAATACCGTCATGGCCGAATAGACCAGGGTATGCGTGGAAAACTAGGCGTAGGGGTCATAGTTACTTGAACAGACAAGTTGTATCCAGCTAGTTATGTTATATTACAGTTGTAAGAAACATCTTCCAGAGAGAATAGTTCCGCTAAGGGTTCCTTTCCCTGGGTGTGAATGCATTTAATGTACATGTCTGAATTGTGATGAGAGAATCATAGTGTATGTAACTTCTGAGGATTCACAATGAGTGTGGAAACGTCTTTAATTCACCAATCGAATATTCCCTTAAGAACGCTAGCTTTCGGCTTCACCCAGTCTGAGGTACACATCCGGATGACCCGGTAGTAGCAATCGCAGAGGTGCTCCCTTTATGCCCTAGCCGAACTAACGGGAACGTAGGGCATAAGCACAGGAGCCAGGCAACCCAGCTTGGCCAAAACTTAAGTCATATCGATGCATATAATGGCGAAGAAAAGGTACATATGGAAAGGAATGCATATGTGAAGAGCTTGATGCTCTAAGAATAATAACAAGCTTCTATCGAAGAAGCCCCCAGGTATGATGGACGTACATATTTAAAAATGTATGCGTCCGTGGTGTACGGTCTAGCTGTTTGAAAGCTTTAAGGCAAGAAAGGGAAAATAACCGGAAAAGAGAGAACAAATAATGGAAACTAAAAGGGAGGAGGACAAACACAAAGAGTTCGGTGCTAGGCGTACAATCGTCGGAGTCTGGCTGCGTTCCAGGGGTTCGGCTCGAGGCGATTGTCGGATGCATCACGAAGACGGTACGCTCCTTCGGTGAGAACTTCATCAATTATGAAGGGACCCTCCCATTTGGGCTTGAGTTTGTCCTTTTTCTTCTCTGGTAGGCGTAGAACGAGTTCACCAACGTTGTAAGTCTTGGCCCGTACTTCTCTGCTTTGGTATCTTCAAGCCTGTTGTTGATAGAATGCGGAACGAGCTTTTGCGACGTCGCGCTCCTCCTCCAAGGCATCTAGGCTGTCCTGCCGATCTAGCTCGGCTTCTCTCTCTTCGTACATACGGACTCTAGGTGAGTCATGTATAATATCGCAAGGTAACACAGCCTCTGCACCGTACACCATATAAAAGGGTGTGTATCCGGTAGTGCGGTTAGGCGTGGTCTGCAGCCCCCAGAGTACGGAGTCGAGCTCCTCAACCCAGTGCTTGTCTGACTCTTTCAAAGACCGCACCATTCTGGGTTTAATGCCGCTCATAATAAGACCATTGGCTCGTTCAACTTGACCGTTTGTTTGCGGGTGGTAGACAGATGCGTAATCGAGCTTAATGCCCAGCTTAGCGCACCAGGTTTTAACCTCATCAGCTATGAAATTGGAGCCGTTGTCAGTGATGATGCTGTGTGGGACACCATAACGGTGCACCACATCGGATATGAATGCAATCACCGGTCCGGACTCGGCCGTTTTAACTGGTCTGGCCTCTATCCACTTGGTGAATTTATCCACCATGACGAGCAGATATTTTTTCTTATGGCTTCCCCCTTTAAGGGGTCCAACCATGTCCAATCCCTAGACCGCAAAGGGCCATGTAATGGGGATTGTTTGTAGGGCGGTTGGGGGCATATGGCTTTGGTTGGCGAAGAGCTGGCATCCAACGCAGCGCTAGACGAGGTCCTGTGCGTCTGCTCGGGCCGTAGGCCAATAAAATCCGGTAAGGAAGGCCTTACTGACAAGTGCCAGGGCTGCGGCGTGGTGCCCACCAAGACCGGCGTGAATTTCTGCCAAAAGTTGCCGCCCCTCCTCCTCGGAGATACACCTTTGAAGGACTCTGGTAGTACTTTTCTTGTAGAGCTCTCCTTCATGAACTTTATAGGCCTTCGAACGCCGAACAATGAGGCGAGCCTCGTTCTGATCTTCTGGGAGCTCCTTCCTATTAAGGTAGGCCAAGAATGGTTCGGTCCACGGGGCAATGACTTCCATGATGAGGTGGGCCGATGGTGTTATTTCGGTGGCTGAGCCTCCGATGATGTCGGTGTGTTTGCCATCTACGTTTGTGTTTGGAGCAGGATTGTCGTTGCTGTCTCCCCTTGCCACACCACGGATGGCTTAAAGAGCCTTTCCAAGAAGATGTTAGGTGGGATAGGGTCGCGCTTAGCGCCGATGCGAGCAAGGACGTCCGCTGCCTGATTACTTTCGCGGGCGACGTGATGAAATTCGAGCCCCTCGAACCGAGCCGACATCTTTAAGACGGCGTCGCGATAAGCTGCCATCTTTGGATCTTTGGCATCAAAGTCTCCATTAATTTGGGATATTTCAAGGTTTGAATCCCCGCGCACCTCCAGGCGTTGTATGCCCATTAATACGGCCATCCGAAGGCCATGCAACAAGGCCTCATATTCGGCTGCGTTGTTGGAGTCTGTGTATAATATTTGGAGTACGTACTGGACGATATCTCCCGTGGGGGACGTTAATACGACACCCGCTCCTAGCCCCGCCAACATTTTGGAGCCATCGAAATGCATAACCCAGTTGGAATACGTGCCGTACTCTTTAGGGAGTTCGGCCTCTGTCCATTCGGCGACGAAGTCAACCAGTACTTGGGATTTAATGGCTCGACGTGGTTTGTACGTAATGTCGAATGGAAGGAGCTCAATGGCCCATTTGGCAATCCGGCCCGTGGTGTCCTGATTGTTTATTATATCATTGAGGGGCACTTCGGAAGCCACCGTGATCGAACACTCCTGAAAGTAGTGTCGTAGCTTTCGAGATGCCATAAAGACCGCGTATGCTATCTTTTGATAGTGGGGGTACCGGGATTTGCTTGGTGTGAGGACGGTGGATACGTAGTATACAGGCTTCTGGAGCGGAAATTTGTGTCCGCCCTGTTCTCGTTCGACGACGAGTACGGCGCTCACCACCTGGTGTGTTGCTGATATGTAGAGGAGCATTGGCTCGCCGACGTTCGGCGCAGCCAGGATTGGGTTGCTTGCCAGAAGGGCCTTTATTTCTTCCAGTCCGGCCGTCGCCGCGTCTGTCCACTCGAAATTATCTGTGCGCTGTAGAAGGCGATAAAGTGGCAGCGCCTTTTCCCCCAATCTGGAGATAAAGTGGCTTAAAGCTGCCATGCACCCAGCGAGCTTCTGGACATGTTTAAGTTCAGTTGGCGTAGCCAATTGTGACAGAGCTCGGATTTTGGATGGATTTGCTTCAATTCGTCTATTAGAAACGATGAAGCCCAGCAGTTTTCCGGCGGGGACGCCGAAGACGCACTTTTCCGGGTTAAGCTTGATGTCGTATGTGCTCGGCCAACTCGCACGTGATTCCTGGCATATCTGAAGGGTGCTAGGCGAATATATCCCAATTTTCATGCAGGAAGTCTCATAGTGTGGCGTCGACTGTGGGGCTGCGTTGCGCCCCGATAGATGCCATCTTCTTCAGGTCTGTTGGATGGACCTGAAATTTGACTATTTCTTCTGCTGGCTTGAAGGAAGTTGATTTGGGTCATTTGTCCAGGATCACATCGTCCCTATCCACGGTGGTGCGTAGTGCGGTTAATTCTTCAGCCGCAAGGGCCTCAGACAATGCCTCGAGGGTCAAGGATGCGGTTTTGTTCTCGGCGCGGAGTGCTATATCCGGATCACTGACGAGGGTGATTATTCCATTGGGTATGGGCATTTTTAGCTTCATATACCCATAATGAGGTACATCTTGAAAGCGCGTGAAGGCCTCCCGCCCTAATAGGGCATGATATCCACTGTTGAAAGGGCCCACCTGGAAAGTTATTTCTTCGGACCGATAATTCTCCGGCGTGCCGAACACCACATCAAGTGTAATTTTTCCCGCACACCGCGCTTCCTGACTGGGAATGATACCTCGAAAGGTTGTGCTGCTTTGCTTGATGCGGCTCCTATCTATTTCCATCTTGGGGAGCATGCCTCGTAAATGAGGTTTAGTCCGCTGCCGCTGTCCATGAGGACTTTTTTAAGCCGAAAGCTGTCCACGATGGGACTGAGGACTAATGCGGTTGGCGCTCGGACTGTTCTGTATTTAGGTTCGTCACTGGCATTGAAGGTTATGGTCGTGTCATTCCAAGGGTCAATTGCAGCGATCTGGCAGACTTCAGCAAGGTCATGCAGTGCCCTTTTACGCTTATTGTTTGAAGCGAATGTCTCGAAGACTGTCATTACTCTAGGGTCGTCGTCTTCTGGAAGGCGTTGTTTTGCGGCGATTTTTGTAAGAATATCTTCACCGCTTTTGGCTACCTGCCGGAGTATCCAACATGCCCTAAGGCTGTGGGTTGACATAGTATCTGGTGTTGTGTGAAGTTTGCATGGCCCATCGAGCCATCCTTCCAGAACGGTTCCATGACGCGTAATGGGTTTATATTTTTTGGCTGTTGTGTTGGGCGCGCCACGAGGGTGCGCCCTTTTTCCCTGGCAAAGGGATTGCGTCGGGACCGATGGCTCCCAGCGAGTTACTTGAATTCTCCAGGCGTTGTCCGTTGCGCTATACTTTTGTACAATAGTTGCTAAGTCATTGAAACGTAGAATGCCGCGGCGATTGATGGCATTGAGAATTCCTTCATCCGCATAGTTGTTGCAGAAAGTTGATATTGCGTCCTCATTGCTGCAATCTTCTATATTGTCTTTGACAAGGAGGAATCTGGCCCAGAAGTGATGGACCGTTTCCTGAGACTGCTATTTTATGTCGGTGAGATCGCTTATGTTTGGGTGGGTGGGCGGCGTAAAATCCGGCCCTTGACCCGATCGACCATCCGGAATTTGGAGGCCTTCCGGACCCAACAGTCCGGGCGCCGGAATATCTTCCGATTGTCTAGGCCCGTCGTCTGACTCTATGTTCGGAGGACAAGTCACATCCTTTCGCAGGTGATCGACCGGCTCCTCAAGATTGGCGGCCCGAACATAGTTTGGCTTCAATATAGAGGAAAAGCCGCCGTCTTGTTCTTCGACCATCGCCACATGGTGGGTGATCGGTGGAGATTTGATTTCTCTTTGGTCGGGTTTAAGCCCGATCCGATCGTAATCCGTAGCGATTCCCAGGGTGGCGATGCAATCTAGAAGCTCGTTTAAGGATGAGAGTTCCGCCGGATCCATCTGCTTGGAGTGTTCGGAGTTGATACGAAGGGGATTTTCGATGGCCCGAGAGGTCATCGTCGGCTTAACGGCCGAGTGGGCGGTCATGGTGAAACTGCCCAGCCGAAGAGTTTGGCCTGGGGCCAAAGCTCCACCGGCGGTGATATCGTCTTTAAGGACGAGGCGAGTCATCGATCCTATCATCGACGACACAGTGGAACTCTCAATGAAAGCACCAATGTCGGTGTCAAAACCGGCGGATCTCGGGTAGGGGGTCCCGAACAGTGCGTATAAGGTCGATGGTAACAGGAGACAGGGGACACGATGTTTACCCAGGTTCGGGCCCTCTCTATGGAGGTAATACCCTACTTCCTGCTTGATTAATCTTGATGAATATGATTATTACAAGAGTTGATCTACCTCGAGATCGTAGAGGCTAAACCCTAGAAGCTAGCCTATGGTTATGATAATGTGTGTCCGCCTATCCGGACTCTCTCTGGTTTATATAGACACCGGAGAGATCTAGGGTTACATGGAGTCGGTTACATAAAAAGGAATCTACATGATTGATCGCCAAGCTTGCCTTCCACGCCAAGGAGAGTCCCATCCGGACACGTAGAGGGTCTCCGGTCTTCGTATCTTCACGGCCCATCAGTCCGGCCCATGGCTAACAGGACAGACGCCCGAGGACCCCTTAATCCAGGACTCCCTCAGTCCTAGATAATTTGTCTATTAATCTTCTTCAAAAAGAATCAACTAAAAATCACTCTTCAGCTAAAAATGAGAATTGTTTTCATGAGCGCAAAAGTTTCTGTTTTTCAACAAGATCAAATTAACTATCACCATAGGCTATCCCAAAGGTCTTACTTGGCACAAACACTAATTAAAACACAAAACCACATCTAACCATAGGCTAGATGAAATATTTATTGCAAACAGAACCTAAAAAGCAAAAAGAAAAATAAAATTGGGTTGCCTCCCAACAAGCGTTATTGTTTAACGCCCCTAGCTAGGCATAGAAACACGAATAGATCTAAGTATTATCATCTTTGGCATGCAATCCATAAGTGGCTCTCATAATAGACTCATAAGGCAATTTAATTTTCTTTGTATGGAAGTGTTACATGCCTTTCCTTAACGGAAATTGAAATCTAATGTTTCCTTCTTTCATATCAATAATTGCACCAATCGTTGTAAGGAAAGGTCTACCAAGAATAATAGGACATGTAGGATTGCAATCTATATCAAGAACAATGAAATCTATGGGCACATAATTCCTATTTGCAACAATAAGAACATCATTAATCCTTCCCATAGGCTTCTTAATAGTGGAATCCGCAAGATGCAAATTTAAGTAACAATCATCGAATTCACGGAAACTTAACACATCACATAAAGTTTTCGGAATCATGGAAACAGTAGCACCCAAATCAGACAAAGCATAGCATTCATAATCTTTAATTTTAATCTTGAAAGGAGGTTCCCATTCATCATGAAGTTTTCTAGGGATAGAAACTTCCAATTCAAGCTTTTTTTTTCAAAAGATTGCATCATAGCATCAACAATATGTTTAGTAAAAGTTTTGCTTTGATTATAAGCATTAGGAGAATTCAACATGGATTGCAACAAGGAAATACAATCTATTAAAGAACAATTATCATAATTAAATTCCTTGAAATCCAAAAGAGTGGGTTCATTGCTACTTAAAGTTTGACCTCTCCAGTCCCACTTTTATCAATTTTTGCATCAAGATCTAAAAACTCTGAATCATTGGGACGCCTTCTAAATAAAGTTGACTCATCTCCAGTCCCATCTTTATCAAGATTTACATTGGAAAACAAAGATTCAATAGGAGTCACATCAATTACTTCAAGATCTTCATCATTATTTTCACGGAAACTAGAAGAACACGCTTTCATAAACCAATCTTTCTTAGCACGCAACTTAGCGGTTCTTTCTTTGCACTCATTAATGGAAATTATCATGGCTTTGACAGACTCATTGATATCATGCTTAGGTAGAATAGATCTAAATTTTAAAGAATCAACATCAAGAGAAATTCTATCCACGTTCCTAGCCAAATCATCGATCTTAAGAAATTTTTCTTCAATCAAAGCATTGAAATTCTTTTGCGAACTTATAAATTCTTTAACACTATTCTCAAAATCATAGGGCATCTTATTATATTTCCATAAGAATTGTCATAGGAATCACCATAATTATTAGAGGAATTACTAGCAAATGGCCTAGGATTAAAATTACCTCTATACGCGTTATTACCAAAATTGTTCCGACCAACAAAATTCACATCCATAGATTCATTATTGTTTTCAATCAAAGTAGACAAAGGCATATCATTAGGGTCAATAGGGTCACTCTTATTAGCAAACAATTTCATAAGCTCATCCATATTCCACTCAAAACATCAATCTCTTCAATTGCATGCACTTTTTTACTAGTCGAAGATCTTTTGGTATGCCATTGAGAATAATTAACCATAATATTATCTAGGAGTTTAGTAGCTTCTCCTAAAGTAATTTCCATAAAATTACCTCCCGCGACCGAATCTAAAAGATTTCTAAAAGCAAAATTCAATCCGGCATATATTTTTTGTATAATCATCCATAAATTCAAACCATGTGTAGGGCAATTTCTAATCATTAATTTCATCCTCTCCCAAGATTGTGCAACATGTTCATGCTCAAGTTGCTTAAAATTCATAATATCGTTCCTAAGGGAGATGATCCTAGCGGGAGGAAAATACTTGGAAGTAAAAGCATCTTTACACTTATTCCATGAATCAATACTATTTTTAGGCAAAGATGAAAACCAAGTTTTAGCACGATCTCGAAGTGAGAACGGAAATAGCTTCAATTTAACAATATCATTATCCACATCTTTTTTCTTTTGAATATCACACACATCAATGAAATTATTAAGATGGGATGCGGCATCTTCATTGGGAAGGTCGGAAAATTGATCTTTCATAACGAGATTCAGCAAAGCGGTATTAATTTCACAAGATTCCACATTAGCATCCTGAGCAATCGGAGTACTAATAAAATCATTATTATTGGTGTTGGAAAAGTCACAAAATTTGGTATTATCTTGAGCCATCATGACATAGCAAGCAATCCAACACACAAGCACACAAGAAGCAAATGAAGAAGACGAACGGAAGAGGGGCGAAGAAAAGGCGAATCTTTTCGAAAATCGATTTAGAAGTGGGGGAGAGGAACACGAGAGACGAAAGGCGAATAATGTAATGCGAGGGATGATAGTTTATGATGGGTACTTGGTATGTCTTGGCTTGTCATAGATCTCCCCGACAACGGCGCCATAAATTCTTCCTGCTACCTCTTGAGCTTGCGTTGGTTTTTCCCTTGAAGAGGAAAGGGTGATGCAGCAAAGTAGAGTAACTATTTCTCTCAGTTTTGAGAACCAAGGTATCAATCCAGTAGGAGACAACACGCAAGCCACCGAATACCTACACAAACAAACACCAACCTTGCACCCAACGCGATAAAGGGGTTGTCAATCCCTTCACGGTTATTTGCAACGTGAGATCTGATAGAGATGGATAAACGGTAAAGTAATGTTTTTGGTATTTTTGGTTATGGAATGGAAAGTAAAAGATTGCAAAGAAAGTAAATAGGAAACTAGAATCGTGGATCGGAAACTTATAGGATGGAAAATAGACCCGGGGGCCATAGGTTTCACTAGAGGCTTCTCTCAAGAAAGGAATTATTACGGTGGGTGTACAAATTACTGCCGAGCAATTGATAGAAAAACGCAAAGTTATGACGATATCTAAGGCAATGATCATGAACATAGGCATCACGTTCGTGTCAAGTAGACCGAAACAATTCTGCATCTACTACTATTACTCCACACATCGACCGCTATCCAGCATGCATCTAGAGTATTAAGTTCATAAAGAATGGAGTAACGCCTTAAGCAAGATGACATGATGTAGAGGAATTAACTCAAGCAATATGATGAAAACCCCATCTTTTTACCCTCGATGGCAACAATACAATATGTGCCTTGCTCCCCTGCTGTCATTGGGAAAGGACACCGCAAGATTGAACCCAAAGCTAAGCACTTCTCCCATTGCAAGAAAACCAATCTAGTTGGCCAAACCAAATCGATAGTTTGAAGAACTTGCAAAGATATCAAATCATGCATAAAAGAATTTAGAGAAGATTCAAATAATATTCATAGATAAGCTGATCATAAATCCACAATTCATCAGATCTCGGCAAACACACCGCAAAAGAGTATTACATCGAATAAATCTCCAAGAACATCGAGGAGAACTTTGTATTGAGAATCAAAGAGAGAGAAGAAGCCATCTAGCTACTAGCTATGGACCCGTAGGTCTATGGTAAACTACTCACGCTTCATCGGAGAGGCAATAGTGTTGATGTAGAAGCCATCCGTGATCGAATCCCCCTCCGGCAGGATGTCGGAAAAGGCCCCGCCTGTTGGGGAACGTAGTAATTTCAAAAAAATTCCTATGTACACGCAAGATCATGGTGATGCACAGCAACGAGAGGGGAGAGTGTTGTCCACATACCCTCGTAGACCGAAAGCGGAAGCGTTATCACAACGCGGTTGATGTAGTCGTACGTCTTCACGATCCGACCGATCAAGTACCGAACGCACGACACCTCCGAGTTCAGCAAACGTTCAGCTCGATGACGTCCCTCGAACTCCGATCCAGCCGAGTGTTGAGGGAGAGTTTCGTCAGCATGACGGCGTGGTGATGATGTTCTACCGACGCAGGGCTTCGCCTAAGCTCCGCAACGATATTATCGAGGTGTAATATGGTGGAGGGGGCACCGCACACGGCTAAAGTATCGTATATCCATTGTGTGTCGAGAGGTGCCCCCCTGCCCCCATATATAAAGGAGCAAGGAGGAGAGGGCCGGCCAAGGGGAGGTGGCGCGCCCAAGGGGGGAGTCCTACTCCCACCGGGAGTAGGACTCCTCCTTTCCTTGTGGGAGTAGGAGAAGGGAAGGGGGAAGGAGAAAGAAGGAAGGGGGCGCCCCCCTCCCTAGTCCAATTCGGACTAGCCCATGGGGAGGGGTGCGGCCACCCTTTGGGGCCTTTCTCTCCTTTCCCGTATGGCCCATTAAGGCCCAATACGAATTCCCGTAACTCTCCGGTACTCCGAAAAATACCCGAATCACTCGGAACCTTTCCGAAGTCCGAATATAGTCGTCCAATATATCGATCTTTACGTCTCGGCCATTTCGAGACTCCTCGTCATGTCCCCGATCTCATCCGGGACTCCGAACTCCTTCGGTACATCAACATACATAAACTCATAATAAAACTGTCATCGTAACGTTAAGCGTGCGGACCCTACGGGTTCGAGAACTATGTAGACATGACCGAGACACCTCTCCGGTCAATAACCAATAGCGGAACCTGGATGCTCATATTGGCTCCCACATATTCTACGAAGATCTTATCGGTCAGACCGCATAACAACATACGTTGTTCCCTTTGTCATCGGTATGTTACTTGCCCGAGATTCGATCGTCGGTATCTCGATACCTAGTTCAATCTCGTTACCGGCAAGTCTCTTTACTCGTTCCGTAATACATCATCCCGCAACTAACTCATTAGTCACAATGCTTGCAAGGCTTATAGTGATGTGCATTACCGAGTGGGCCCAGAGATACCTCTCCGACAATCGGAGTGACAAATCCTAATCTCGAAATACGCCAACCCAACAAGTACCTTTGGAGACACCTGTAGAGCACCTTTATAATCACCCAGTTACGTTGTGACGTTTGGTAGCACACAAAGTGTTCCTCCGGTAAACGGGAGTTGCATAATCTCATAGTCATAGGAACATGTATAAGTCATGAAGAAAGCAATAGAAACATACTAAACGATCGAGTGCTAAGCTAACGGAATGGGTCATGTCAATCACGTCATTCTCCTAATGAGGTGATCCCGTTAATCAAATGACAACTCATGTCTATGGCTAGGAAACATAACCATCTTTGATTAACGAGCTAGTCAAGTAGAGGCATACTAGTGACACTCTGTTTGTCTATGTATTCACACATGTATTATGTTTCCGGTTAATACAATTCTAGCATGAATAATAAACATTTATCATGATATAAGGAAATAAATAATAACTTTATTATTGCCTCTAGGGCATATTTCCTTTCAGTCTCCCACTTGCACTAGAGTCAATAATCTAGTTCACATCGCCATGTGATTTAACATCAATAATTCACATCACCATGTGATTAACACCCATAGTTCACATCTCTATGTGACCAACACTCAAAGGGTTTACTAGAGTCAATAATCTAGTTCACATCGCTATGTGATTAACACCCAAAGAGTACTAAGGTGTGATCATGTTTTGATTGTGAGATAATTTTAGTCAACGGGTCTGTCACATTCAGATCCGTAAGTATTTTGCAAATTTCTATGTCTACAATGCTCTGCACGGAGCTACTCTAGCTAATTGCTCCCACTTTCAATATGTATCTAGACCGAGACTTAGAGTCATCTAGATTTAGTGTCAAAACTTGCATCGACGTAACCCTTTACGACGAACCTTTTGTCACTTCCATAATCGAGAAACATATCCTTATTCCACTAAGGATAATTTTGACCGCTGTCCAGTGATCTACTCCTAGATCACTATTGTACTCCCTTGCCAAAATCAGTGTAGGGTATACAATAGATCTGGTACACAGCATGGCATACTTTATAGAACCTATGGCCAAGGCATAGGGAATGACTTTCATTCTCTTTCTATCTTTTGCCGTGGTCGGGCTTTGAGTCTTTACTCAATTTCACACCTTGTAACACAGGCAAGAACTCTTTCTTTGACTGTTCTATTTTGAACTACTTCAAAATCTTGTTAAGGTATGTACTCATTGAAAAACTTATCAAGCGTCTTCATCTATCTCTATAGATCTTGATGCTCAATATGTAAGCAGCTTCACCGAGGTCTTTCTTTGAAAAACTCCTTTCAAACACTCCTTTATGCTTTGCAGAATAATTCTACATTATTTCCGATCAACAATATGTCATTCACATATACTTATCAGGAATGCTGTAGTGCTCCCACTCACTTTCTTGTAAATACAGGCTTCATCACAAGTCTGTATAAAACTATATCCTTTGATCAACTTATCAAAGCGTATATTCCAACTCCGAGATGCTTGCACCAGTCCACAGATGGATCGCTGGAGCTTGCATATTTTGTTAGCACCTTTAGGATTGACAAAACCTTCTGGTTGCATCATATACAACTCTTCTTTAATAAATCCATTAAGGAATGCAGTTTTGTTTATCCATTTACCAGATTTCATAAAATGCGGCAATTACTAACATGATTCGGACAGACTTAAGCATAGATACGAGTGAGAAACTCTCATCGTAGTCAACACCTTGAACTTTGTCAAAAACCTTTTTCCGACAATTCTAGCTTTGTAGATAGTAACACTACTATCAGCGTCTGTCTTCCTCTTGAAGATCCATTTAATCTCAATGGCTCGCCGATCATTGGGCAAGTCAATCAAAGTCCATACTTTGTTCTCATACATGGATCTCATCTCAGATTTCATGGCCTCAAGCCATTTTGCGGAATCTGGGCTCACCATCGCTTCTTCATAGTTCATAGGTTCGTCATGGTCAAATAACATGACCTCCAGAACAGGATTACCGTACCACTGTGAGTGTGGATCTCACTCTGGTTTACCTACGAGGTTTGGTAGTAACTTGATCTGAAGTTACATGATCATCATCATTAACTTCCTCACTAATTGGTGTAGGAGTCACAGGAACAGATTTCTGTGATGAACTACTTTCCAATAAGGGAGCAGGTACAGTTACCTCATCAAGTTCTACTTTCCTCCCACTCACTTCTTTCGAGAGAAACTCCTTCTCTAGAAAGGATCCATTCTTAGCAACGAATGTCTTGCCTTCGGATCTGTGATAGAAGGTGTACCCAACTGTCTCCTTTGGGTATCATATGAAGACACATTTCTCCGATTTGGGTTTGAGCTTATCAGGATGAAACTTTTTCACATGAGCATCGCAACCCCAAACTTTAAGAAACGACAACTTTGGTTTCTTGCCAAACCACAGTTCATAAGGTGTCGTCTCAACGGATTTTGATGGTGCCCTATTTAACGTGAATGTAGCTGTCTCTAATGCATAACCCCAAAACGATAGTGGTAAATTGGTAAGAGACATCATAGATTGCACTATATCCAATAAAGTACGGTTATGACGTTCGGACACACCATTATGCTGTGGTGTTCCAGGTGGCATAAATTTGTGAAACTATTCCACATTGTTTTAACTGAAGACCAAACTCGTAACTCAAATATTTGTCTCCGCGATCAGATCATAGAAACTTTATTTTCATGTCACGATGATTTTCCACTTCACTCTGAAATTCTTTGAACTTTTCAAATGTTTCAGATTTATGTTTCATCAAGTAGATATACCCATATCTGCTCAAATCATCTGTGAAGGTGAGAAAATAACGATATCCGCCACGAGCCTCAATATTCATTGGACCACATACATCTGTATGTATGACTTCCAACAAATCTGTTGCTCTCTCCATAGTTCCGGAGAACGGCGTTTTAGTCATCTTGCCCATGAGGCATGGTTCGCAAGCATCAAGTGATTCATAATCAATTGATTCCAAAATCCCATCAGTATGGAGTTTCTTCATGCACTTTACACCAATATGACCTAAACGGCAGTGCCACAAATAAGTTGCACTATCATTATTAACTTTGCATCTTTTGGCTTCAATATTATGAATATGTGTATCACTACGATCGAGATCCAACAAACCATTTTCGTTGGTGTGTATGACCATAGAAGGTTTTTATTCATGTAAACAGAACAACAATTGTTCTCTAACTTAAATGAATAACCGTATTGCAATAAACATGATCAAATCATATTCATGCTCAACGCAAACACCAAATAACACTTATTTAGTTTCAACACTAATCCCGAAAGTACAGGGAGTGTGCGATGATGATCATATCAATCTTGGAACTACTTCCAACACACATCGTCACCTCGCCTTTTACTAGTCTCTGTTTATTCTGCAACTCCCGTTTCGAGTTACTACTCTTAGCAACTGAACCAGTATCAAATACCGAGGGGTTGCTATAAACACTAGTAAGTACACATCAATAACATGTATATCCAATATACCTTTGTTCACTTTGCCATCCTTCTTATCCACCAAATACTTGGGGCAGTTCCGCTTCCAGTGACCAGTCCCTTTGCAGTAGAAGCACTTAGTCTCAGGCTTAGGTACAGACTTGGGCTTCTTCACTTGAGTAGCAACTTGCTTGCCGTTCTTTTGAAGTTCCCCTTCTATCCCTTTGCCCTTTTCTTGAAACTAGTGGTCTTGTTAACCATCAACACTTGATGCTCTTTCTTGATTTCTACCTTCGTCGATTTCAGCATCGCGAAGAGCTCGGGAATTACTTTCGTCATCCCTTACATACTATAGTTCATCACGAAGTTCTACTAACTTGGTGATGGTGACTAGAGAATTCTGTCAATCACTATTTTATCTGGAAGATTAACTCCCACTTGATTCAAGCGATTGTAGTACCCAGACAATCTGAGCACATGCTCACTAGTTGAGCGATTCTCCTCCATCTTTTAGCTATAGAACTTGTTGGAGACTTCATATCTCTCAACTCGGGTATTTGCTTGAAATATTAACTTCAACTCCTGGAACATCTCATATGGTCCATGACGTTCAAAACGTCTTTGAAGTCCCGATTCTAAGCCGTTAAGCATGGTGCACTAAACTATCAAGTAGTCATCATATTGAGCTAGCCAAACGTTCATAACGTCTGTATCTGCTCCTGCAATAGGTCTGTCACTTAGCGGTGCATCAAGGACATAATTTTTCTGTGCAGCAATGAGGATAATCCTCAGATCACGGATCCAATCCGCATCTTTGCTACTAACATCTTTCAACATAATTTTTTCTCTAGGAACATATCAAAAATAAACACAGGGAAGCAACAACGCGAGCTATTGATCTATAACATAATTTGCAAAATACTATCAGGACTAAGTTCATGATAAATTTAAGTTCAATTAATCATATTACTTAAGAACTCCCACTTAGATAGACATCCCTCTAATCCTCTAAGTGATCACGTGATCCATATCAACTAAACCATGTCCGATCATCACGTGAGATGGAGTAGTTTCAATGGTGAACATCACCATGTTGATCATATCTACTATATGATTCACGCTCGACCTTTCGGTCTCCGTGTTCCGAGGCCATATCTGCATATGCTAGGCTCGTCAAGTTTAACCTGAGTATTCCGCGTGTGCAACTGTTTTGCACCCGTTGTATTTGAACGTAGAGCCTATCACACCCGATCATCACGTGGTGTCTCAGCACGAAGAACTTTCGCAACGGTGCATACTCAGGGAGAACACTTTATCTTGAAATTTTAGTGAGAGATCATCTTATAATGCTACCGTCAATCAAAGCAAGATAAGATGCATAAAAGATTAACATCACATGCAATCAATATAAGTGATATGATATGGCCATCATCATCTTGTGCTTGTGATCTCCATCTCCGAAGCACCGTGCTCGTGATCTCCATCTCCGAAGCACCGTCATGATCACCATCGTCACCGGCGCGACACCTTGATCTCCATCGTAGTATCGTTGTCGTCTCGCCAACTTATTGCTTTTACGACTATCGCTACCGCTTAGTGATAAAGTAAAACAATTACATGGCGATTGCATTGCATACAATAAAGCGACAACCATATGGCTCCTGCCAGTTGCCGATAACTCGGTTACAAAACATGATCATCTCATACAATAAAATATAGCATCATGTCTTGACCATATCACATCACAACATGCCCTGCAAAAACAAGTTAGACGTCCTCTACTTTGTTGTTGCAAGTTTTACGTGGCTGCTACGGGCTTAGCAAGAACCGTTCTTACCTACGCATCAAAACCACAACGATAGTTTGTCAAGTTGGTGCTGTTTTAACCTTCGCAAGGACCGGGCGTAGCCACACTCGGTTCAACTAAAGTGAGAGAGACAGACACCCGCCAGTCACCTTTAAGCAAGGAGTGCTCCCAACGGTGAAACCAGTCTCGCGTAAGCGTACGCGTAATGTCGGTCCGGGCCGCTTCATCTCATAATACCGCTGAACCAAAGTATGACATGCTGGTAAGCAGTATGACTTATATCGCCCACAACTCACTTGTGTTCTACTCGTGCATAGCATCAACGCATAAAACCTGGCTCGGATGCCACTATTGGGGAACGTAGTAATTTCAAAAAAATTCCTACATACACGCAAGATCATGGTGATGCATAGCAACGAGAGGGGAGAGTGTTGTCCATGTACCCTCATAGACCGAAAGCGGAAGCGTTATCACAACGCGGTTGATGTAGTCGTACGTCTTCACGATCCGACCGATCAAGTACCGAACGCACGACACCTCCGAGTTCAGCACACGTTTAGCTCGATGACGTCCCTCGAACTCCGATCCAGCCGAGTGTTGAGGGAGAGTTTCGTCAGCACAATGGCGTGGTGACGATGATGATGTTCTACCGACGCAGGGCTTCGCCTAAACTCCGCAACGATATTATCGAGGTGTAATATGGTGGAGGGGGGCACCGCACACGGCCAAAATATCGTATATCAATGGTGTGTCGAGAGGTGCCCCCCTGCCCCTGCATATAAAGGAGCAAGGAGGAGAGGGCCGGCCAAGGGTAGGTGGCGCGCCCAAGGGGGGAGTCCTACTCCCACCGGGAGTAGGACTCCTCCTTTCCTTGTGGGAGTAGGAGAAGGGAAGGGGGAAGGAGAAAGAAGGAAGGGGGCGCCCCCCCTCCCTAGTCCAATTCGGACTAGCCCATGGGGAGGGGTGCGGCCACCCTTTGGGGCCTTTCTCTCCTTTCCCGTATGGCCCATTAAGGCCCAATACGAATTCCCGTAACTCTCCGGTACTCCGAAAAATACCCGAATCACTCGGAACCTTTCTGAAGTCCGAATATAGTCGTCCAATATATCGATCTTTACGTCTCGGCCATTTCGAGACTCCTCGTCATGTCCCCGATCTCATCCGGGACTCCGAAACTCCTTCGGTACATCAAATACATAAACTCATAATAAAACTGTCATCGTAACGTTAAGCGTGCGGACCCTACGGGTTCGAGAACTATGTAGACATGACCGAGACACCTCTCCGGTCAATAACCAATAGCGGAACCTGGATGCTCATATTGGCTCCCACATATTCTACGAAGATCTTTATCGGTCAGACCGCATAACAACATACGTTGTTCCCTTTGTCATCGGTATGTTACTTGCCCGAGATTCGATCGTCGGTATCTCGATACCTAGTTCAATCTCGTTACCGGCAAGTCTCTTTACTCGTTCCGTAATACATCATCCCGCAACTAACTCATTAGTCACAATGCTTGCAAGGCTTATAGTGATGTGCATTACCGAGTGGGCCCAGAGATACCTCTCCGACAATCGGAGTGACAAATCCTAATCTCGAAATACGCCAACCCAACAAGTACCTTTGGAGACACCTGTAGAGCACCTTTATAATCACCCAGTTACGTTGTGACGTTTGGTAGCACACAAAGTGTTCCTCCGGTAAACGGGAGTTGCATAATCTCATAGTCATAGGAACATGTATAAGTCATGAAGAAAGCAATAGCAACATACTAAACGATCGAGTGCTAAGCTAACGGAATGGGTCATGTCAATGAAGTCATTCTCCTAATGAGGTGATCCCGTTAATCAAATGACAACTCATGTCTATGGCTAGGAAACATAACCATCTTTGATTAACGAGCTAGTCAAGTAGAGGCATACTAGTGACACTCTGTTTGTCTATGTATTCACACATGTATTATGTTTCCGGTTAATACAATTCTAGCATGAATAATAAACATTTATCATGATATAAGGAAATAAATAATAACTTTATTATTGCCTCTAGGGCATATTTCCTTCACCGCCGCCACGCACCGCCGCCTTCCCCCGCAGCGGGAGTCCGCCCCGCCGCCGCCGCCGACCGTGTCCGCCTCGGACACGCCTCCGAGGGCATGCCCCCTCCTCCAAGCCGCGCCCCCTCTGGCCTTTATAAGGCGAGACCGCCGCCCGCCCCCTCTCTTCCTCGTCCGCCGCGGTCGCACCCTGCACTCGCCGCCGTCGAGATCCGCCCACCACCGCCTGCTCTGTCCAGTTGCTGTCGACCTCTATCGACTCTGCCCTCGTCTCCGCCGTGTCGATTCACCCCTCCCCGAGCACTCAGCCGCCTTCTCCAACCACCGGAACCGCCGCCCCGACCGGACCCAAGCCGTCGCCGCGCCGCCGTCGCCTCGCCACCGTGCCGCCTCGCCCTGCCTTGCCGGAGAGCCGCCGCCGCCGATCCCGCCGCCCGCTTCGCCACCCGCCGCCGCTGCCGAGCCACCGCCACTGCTCCGCTGCCGCGCCGCCGCCTGATCCGCCGGCGCCGCCACCACCCCACCCCGCAGCCCTGCGCCACCCATGTTGTTGCCGCCGCCGCCGTGCTGGATCTTGTCGGAACCACCGCCATTGACCCCGCCCGTTGACCGGTCGGTTTTTCTTCGGTTAACCCCGATTTTCTTTAGTTTCGTGGTTTATTGTTTTAGATCGGTTTTTGTTCAGTTAAGTTATATAATGGACGTTCGTCCATTCATTCGTTTTAACGAACGTTGTTCGCCAGTTAGGTTCAGACAGCAAATGTTCGTTCGTTAGTCTTTTCTTTTTATTTTATTTTCGGCCAGGGACCTATCCGCGATTATTTTTATCGCCGATTAGCCCCTGAACTTCAAACCCTCGCCGTTTCTAAACCGTTTGTGCAAATCCAGTGAAACCAACGCCAAAATCTTCATCTCGAGCCCCCCTTTCTGTTTAATCAACTTGAACAAGGTTTTGACAAATTAAAATTTGGTTTCAAGAAGATTTGAATTTGAGGTTCTTTTGACCGTAGTTTCCGTTCCGTAGCTCTGATTCGATTAATTCTTTTTGCAGATCGAATCTCTTCAGTTGAACTTTCAGATTTGATCTTCTTATTTGAGTTTTACCTGTGCATCTTTGCTTGATTGCTTATGTATGCTATTGTTTGTTTGCGATAGAATTCCCGGAGTGCGAAGCGTGCTACTACGAGTCTTTAGGGTTTGCAGATCGTCAGCAAGGCAAGTAACACATTGATCATACTCTTTTCATACCCAGTTTTATGCATTAGTTTCACCCCTCAATCATTGCATGAGTAGGATCTATTAACATGTGGGTTTGGGAAGTAGATGATGAGGTAGAACCTATTGCCCTTTTATTATCAAACCCTTGGGAGTTACTTCTACGTTATGCTTATATTGCCATGATATGCTAGTGGACGTGGATTGGGTTTGAGTGCAACCATGACAGATGTCAGATTGTTAATTAATGGTTTACTTAAGGTGGCTACTTAAATAAACATCTCGGTGGATTGGTTGCGGGCACCTGGAGAATCCAGTGTTGTCGTAGGATATCCCGGAGTACCCGTGTGATCATCCTATGGTTCGCCACCCAGGCTCAAAGGGATCATAAGATTATTCATGCTAGAAACTTCAGTGTGCAGCCACAAGCTATTATGGGCTCTAGCATAGTTGAGTATGTTGCATGACCTCTTTCAGTGGCGAGCTAGCAGATGTAGGGGAAAGTAGGTGTAACTGTCCACCCAGAGTAAAGAGTTAATGTTTCTGAAAGACTGTGTCTTGGTCATCCGTTTCTCAAACACCATGTAGTGCGAGAAATCCAATGGAGGAGAACGAGTCTTGTGGGGAAAAGTGCGCAAACCTCTGCAGAGTGTACAAACTAATCATGGTTAGCCGTGTCCCCGGTTATGGACATCTTGAGTATCTGGTTCTTGGATTATCATGTTGATCTCATCACTCTAAATTAATTTGTTGGGTTATTAATACTGCTTAATTGGGATTGAGTTGGAGGAACCTTCTCAATGTTTAACAACTACCATGATAGTTAAACAAATTATATTCCATTGTTGTAGGAAAAAATTGGCTTTTCGCAAAATATTGTAACCATAGAGCCTCCACCAGCCATATATGCATGTAGTGTTAGCTTTTATTCTGTTCATTGCTCTACTGTGTTGCATTGCCAGCATATTCCATGTGCTGACCCGTTTCGGGGTGCAACATATCATGTTGCAGACTTTTCAGACGAAGAGTAAGGTGCGCCAGGTCATTGTTGTGCACTCAGCTATGCCGTTGGAGTTGATGGACTCACTTTATTTTCCAAGCCTTCCGCTGTTAACTTATATAGATGGCCTTAAGCCATATTTGTTGTATTAAGTTCTCTCTTGAGACTATCGATGTAATAAGTGTGTGATTGCTACTCTGTTATAAATCCTTCGAGTACTGTGTGTGTCAGCATTACCGATCCAGGGATGAAACTTATGCACAGAGATTTGACCGTCTGAGGTCGGATCGCTACATAGATGGGATCTCATGGGTACAGAAGGTTGCGGTGGCAGAAAAGTGGTTTCGTGGCTCCCCTGGAAGTTTTTGGGATAAAAGAGAATATATAGGAGGAAGATCTAGGTCAGGGGGTCACCGAGGGGCCCACAAGGTCGGGGGGCGCGCCCTACCCCCTGGGCGTGCCCTCCACCCTTGTGGCCGCCTTGCGGCTCTTCTGACTTGCACTCCAAGTCTCCTGGGTGTCTTCTGGTTCAAGAAAAATCATCGTGAAAGTTTTATTCCGTTTGGACTCCGTTTGGTATTCCTTTTCTGCGAAACTCTAAAACAAGGAAAAAACAAAAAACTGGCACTGGGCTCTAGGATAATAGGTTAGTCCCAAAAATCATATAAATAGCATATTAATGCATATAAAACATCCGAAACAGATAATATAATAGCATGGAACAATAAAAAATTATAGATACGTTGAAGATGTATCACCGCCCCCTCCCTGCCACCCTGCCCCATCATCGCCTCATCGCCGCCCCCTCGGTGCCACCCCGTGCCGTCGCCACCGCACCCTCCCCGTCTCGTCGCCACCCCCTTCCCGCCCCATCGCCGCCCCCTCCCTGCCTCCCCACCCCTCCCGAGCCTCCCGCTGCAGCCGCGGGTCGGCCGCCCCAGCAGCCCCTGAGGAGCGCTGCCCGTCGCCGCCCCCTCCCCGCCCCATCGCCACCCCGCCCCGTCGCCGCCCCCACGGTGAGCCCATGCCACCCCTTTTCTTTTTTTTCTTTTCTTTTTAGATATTAGATATATTAGATATATAGTTAGCTAGATTAGATTAGATTATATTAGATTAGTGTTAGGTTTTAGTTAAATAGTCATAATTAAAGGAAGTAAAAAAGATGAAAAAGAAGAAGAAAAGTAGAATAAGTAGAAGGGGGAAGAAGAAGAAGAAGAAGAATAAGAAGAAGAAGAAGAAGAAGAAGAGGAGGAGGAGGAGGAGAAGAAGAAGAAGAAGAAGAAGAAGAAGAAGAAGAAGAAAAAGAGGAGAAGATGAGAAGAAAAGAGGAAAAGGGAAAAAAAGGAAGAAGAAAAATAAGAAGAAGAAGAAGAAGAAGAAGAGGAGGAGAAGGAAAGAAGAAGAAGAAGAAGTAGACTATAGGTTAGCTTTTTTTAGGTTAGTAGATTGTAGGTTAGTTTTTTATATTAAGAAGAAAAGAAGAAAAAGTAGAAGTGGAGAGGAAAAAGGAAAATAAGGAAAATGAAGAAGAAAAAGAAGACAAGAGGAAGAAGGAAAAGAAGGAAGAAGAAGAAAAAGAAGGAGATGAAAGAGGAAAATAAAGAAGAAGAAGAAGAAGAAGAAGAAGAAGAAGACGAGGAGGAGGAGGAGGAGTTGGAGAAGGAGGAGAAGAATAGAAGAAGAGGAAGAAGAAAGAAGAAGATGAAACAAAAAGAAGAAAGTTGAAAAAAATAACATTAGATTATTAGAAAAAGAAAGTTTAGGTTAGTGGTAGGTTTAGGTTTAGATTATTAGAAGAAGAAAGATGAAAAAGAGAAGTAAAAGAAGAGGAAGAAGAAGAGTAAGAAGAAGAAGATGAAAAAAAGAACAATAAGTAGAAGAAGAAGAAGATGATGATGAAAAAAAAGAAGTAGAAGATGAAAAAAAGAAGTAGGAAAAGTAGAACAAGAGGGTCGCCGAGGGGTCGAGGATAGCCGAGTGGTCGAGGGGTCGAGGGGAAAAGGAGTCGAGGGTCTAGGGGTCGAGGTGTGGTGGGTCGAGGGGAAAAGGGGTCGAGGGGTTGAGGATTTGCCATCCCGACGCCCTGACCCCGACCCCGACCCCGACACGACACCCCGACACAGCACCCCGCCCCGACACGGCACCTCCGACCCCGACAAAACACCTCGACCCCGACACGACACCACCGACACCAACCCCCGACACGACACCCGACCCCCGACACGACACCCCGACACCCGACACGACACCCCGACACCCGACACGACACCCCGACCCCAACACCTCCCGAAAAAGGTGCTCTTCGGCCTTCCAGAGGCCGACGGGGTCATGTATTTGTGAATTATGTACATATATATTATTAATTAGTTCATGTTATATTCAATTTTTTATTATGTTCATGATGATGATACACACTTAAATATTTTATTATGTTTATGTTTTACTAATTTTGTTTACTCTTCGTCATTGCAGGTGTTGACAGATGGTGGGCGCGGGTCGAGAGCGCTTCAAGGGGTGCTATTATTCCACCCCAGCACCTTCGAAGAGCGCTGGTAGACAGTATGACGGCACCGGCGGGCGCTTCTTCTTCGGTCGGGAGAGGTCAGGGCAAGACGAAGAGGGCTGCTAGAGGTGGACGTGGCGGCAGGAGAGGTAGGAAGGCTGCCACGCCTTCCTCCCGCCACCCCCAGCTGATTCTACCGACCACCAGAGTGCTCCGTCTTAGGTGGACACGTCTGACTTGGACCCGTCTCGGACTCCGATCCATGAGCCTCGGGCCGACGAGCCTCGGGTCGCCGAGCCTTCGTCCAACGAGACTCGGGTCCCACGGTTTTCGTCCCAGGAGACTCGGGTCCCAGAGTCTTCATCCCACGTGACTCCGGAGGCTAGTGGCCATGCTGATGGTGGTGAGGACACCTTTTCTGACGATAGCTATAGTGAGGGCGAGCTGGTTGAGGGGGGCAAGAAGGTCTACCAGCGTGGTGGTACAAAGCTCCCGCCCGTGCCGCCGACCCGCGATCAGAGGTGGTTGATTGAGCCTAACGGGGAGAAGTAAGTTCATTTACTCCCTTTTAACCTTTTGCCTTCATGTTTCTTCAAATTAATATCTAATGTGTTGGCCTTGTCATACTGCAGGGGTTGGAAACACGCCCTTGGTGTCCGCAGGCCCAACCAGGTCCTTGGTGTGCTTTGCCGGGACCACTTCCTGGGGCGGGTCATGTTGCCCGGTGAGGGTGAGGTTCCACAGCTAGCACTGAGCTGGGAGCTGTACGTGGCTGCCCCGGCCCCGTCGGAGGAGAGGGTCGACGATGTTTTGTGCGAGACGGTGGCCGACATTGTGATCCGGCAATTTTGGGTAATTTCTCCTTTAAAGAATTGAAAATCATCAGTACCTAGTGATTGTACTAATTAGTGTTGTCTTGTTTGATTGCAGACCTTCTACAGGTGTCTTGAGGAACGCCAGGCGGACGCGGCTGTGGTTCTCGAAGCCGAGTGCAAGCGCCTACTTCAGAACTTACGGCACGAGGCTCGAGTGCAGGCTGTTCGAGACTACTACGCCTCGACTAACATTAAGAGGGCCAAGAAGAAGTGCCACGCCAAGTATTTGAGTAAGGAGAAGTACATGAAGGTAATTTCCTATTCTTAAGGCCTTGTACTGAGTTTCCTTGATTTGATTCGTAGGCGTAGCGCTGAATTTTCTCTTTGTCTAACTTAGGTGCCCCTGAGATGGCGTGCGGATAGGATGGACTGTTGGGAGGAGTTGGTGGATGAGTGGTGGTCTCCCCAATGGCTAGTCGTCCACAACAAGGCAAGGGATAAGCGTGCCCAAATGCAAGGTGTGCCACACCATCAAGGGAGCTCCAACCTGTTTGAGTACGGGGATCACTGGGTATGTGGTTTGCTTCACGATTCATGCAATTTCATTCTTCATGCTAGCTTGAGCCCTTAACTAATATGTTGTTCCTCTCTTTTAGGCGCGACACAACAAGAAGGATGTGCCACCGCTATACGACCTCTATGCCATGGCCCATACTGCCCCGTACAAGAAGGCAAAGGCATTCTCCGAGGATGACCTCGATCATCCAGAGAGCTTCACCAACATCTCCTCCCACAACAAGCTTGTGAGGTACAGAGACTTTGGGAAGACGAGGAAAGGGGAGGACTTCAACCCGAGCCAGAGTCCTTTTGATCCAGAGCTCGTGATGCTATCTGGTGGTGGGAGGTACCATGGCTCGATAGCCATTGGGGATGGACCGATACGTTGTCCTAGAAGTCTCATAGAGATCAAGAAGCGCCAGACGAGCTCCGATCCTGAGATAAGGCCTTGTCTACAGCCAATGGAGCTTGCCATCGAGGCTAGGGTCCAGGAGCTTCTGGCGGAGGCAAACAGGGAGGCGGTGCAGAGGGAGAGGGACTTGGAGGAGAGGATGACTAGTCTGTTGGAGGCGGAGAGGAACCGGAACTACGCGTCTCACCGGGCCCTATACGAGCTCCTCGTGGTAAGTTTCTCCTGGATATTAGCCAAATCATGCATGTAATGTTCGTTTCATTACTAACTAATATGACTGACTCATGAAAACAAAATGTGTAGTCCGTGTGCAAGAAAAACGGTCAGACAGCTCCGCCGATGCCCCAGATTGGTATAGCGGACACGGTGAGTTTCATTTGAATGGTCATTAGTTACTAGTATTCACATTTCAGTTGCATCATGCTAACCAGACATTGCAAATGATCTTTGGTGCAGCATGCCTCCAGACAAGCATCGACCGAGCCTTCTCCGTCTCGCACTCGCGCAACCCCGAGCGGTCCTTCTCCGTCTGGCACTGGCGCAAACCCGACCGGTCCTTCACCTCCATGATGATGGTAAGTTTTCCCAAGTGTTTTGCTTAACAAATGCATACTTAGCTTGCCATTTTGTCCTAGACTTTCCATTTGAATGGTCATTAGTTACTAGTATTCACATTTTAACTAGGATAGCTCTAAAATGACCTACACTTGCCATTTTGTCCTCCAAAATGAATAAATATGCTTAGTTAGCTCAAAAATGGCATAACTACCTGGTTAGCTCAAAAATGACATATACTTAGCTTCTTTAGTTCATTTATGACGTACTTAGCATACTTAGGTAAAAAATGGCATGATAACCTTGGTTTAGCTCCAAAATGACATAGACTTAGCTTTTTTTCCTCCAAAATGACAAAATAACCTTACCTACCTCCAAAATGACAGATTTTAACTAGGATAGCTCTAAAATGACCTACACTTGCCATTTTTGTCTTCCAAAATGAATAAATATGCTTAGTTAGCTCAAAAATGGCATAACTAGCTACGTTAGCTCAAAAATGACCTATACTTAGCTTCTTCAGTTCATTTATGACATACTTAGGTCAAAAATGGTATGATAATCTTGGTTACCTCCAAAATGACATAGACTTAGCTTATTTTCCTCAAAAATGACATAATAACCTTACTAAGCTCCAAAATGACCTATTTACCTAGCTTAGCTCTAAAATGACCTACACTTAGTATTTTTACATAGCTTAGCTAAAAAATGGCATTTTACCTACCTTAGTTAGAAGAAGAAGATAAAGAAGAGGAGAGGAGAAAAAGAAAGAGAAGAAAAATTCTTCTTCTTCTTCTTCTTCTTCTTCTAGCTAGTCTTCTTCTTCTAACTTTCTTCTTTCCCAATTTGCAGATTTGCTTTAGATGAGGAAGCTTGCATTGATGGAGTCTACTCTTCTCCTTGTGCTTCCTTTATGTTTTTGGAAACTTCTTGCAAACTTGTTGTTGGATATGTATGTATGGATGAAACCATTTTATGTTGGATATGTTGTTGGATAACTTGTTGTTGGAAACTTGTTATATATATGTTGTTGGAAACTTGTTGTTGGACACTTGTTATATATATGTTGTTGGAAACTTGTTATATATATCTGTGAAATTCTATGAAATTGAATGAATTTAAGAAAAAACAGGGGCTATACAGGCTCTTTGCCGTCTGCTGGCAGACATCAAAGAGCTTTGCCATTAGCCAGCAGACGGCAAAGCTGCCACGTGGCAGCTACCCGTGCAACCTGGGGTGCACTGGGGTGGCCTATTTGGTAGCTTTGCCGCCTGCTGGCAGATGACAAAGACCTTTGCATCTTTACTGTCTGCCAGCAGACGACATAGCATGCCATGTGGCAGCTACCTGGGGGGCATCTGGGCTGGCCTATTTGGGCACTTTGCCATCTGCTAGCAGACGGCAAAGCACGCTGTTAACCCCCTAACGGACCTAAGCTGCCACGTGTGCCGTCCAGGCTCTTTGCCGTCTGCTGGCAGACGGCAAAGGCCTTTGCATCTTTGCCGTTTGCCAGCATATGACAAAGTGCCCTTTGCCGTAGTTTGTTCAACCGGATGTGTTGCCGTTTGCTGGCTGACGGCAAAGGCCTTTGCCATCCGCCAAGCATGCCTTTGCCGTCTGCCATGGCAGACGGCAAAGTTTCTGATTCCTGTAGTGGCTGTTGCATGTCATTTATCATACTAAATATAAGCCACACCTTTGTATTTCCTCATATTCTTGCAATATACTATATTAGAAATTGATCTGTTCAATTTACATGTGCTAGATGAAGGGCTTCCTTTAACTAAATTGAGTGGATAAAATGCAAAGAGTAAGAGTTTAACCCAGAGTACGATAAATGATGCTGAACAAGCCCTCACAAAGATGGAATTTAGAGAAACTTATTTGGAAACTGATGGTGAGCTGAAGGCACGTGCATTGTTGTATTTATTTTCCAAGGTGATCTCTTCCTTCAAGATTGAGATGAATTTGTTAACAACAATGATGACATAGTTTGTTCTTAGAAAATAAATATATTTTTGCAGTAACTTGCATTGATTTTATGCCTCTGTTTTACAAGATCATCATGGAAGCAACTTATTTTTTTCTCCTACTAGGTAATATTAGGATGAAAGGGGATCCATGTTCCTATTGCTTTACCTGGTGCAGCCGCCGGATGAAGGACGCTAGGGTGGCTTCTTCACGTCCACACTTCATACTCTGAAAAGTGATAATAAATGTAACCTTATTAACAACGTTTATCAACACTGGATATAAGAAATGGTGCGTCATGGCACACAAAGCAGGTTTTGCGATATTTATCGCCCGTTGCAACGCACGAGCATTTGTACTAGTCTATAATAATAAAGGGGCTATTGCTTCTCGTGGTACGTCACCGAAATTGCCCCAAAATTGCAAAATATTACCCACTATGCCACTCATAAATGAGGAAAATAATTCACTTTTTTAAAGAAAAATTGTCGTCGTCTTTTCTTATAATATGGCACCCTCATATTTCACAAGCTTACATTCACCGCAATGCTCAATGTTCCATAGTCGAGACCCGGGTTCGATCCCCACGGTCTACAATTTATCTCTTCTTCTCTGGGACGCCTCCTCCTCACCGCACGCTAATGGGCCGAACGATGTGCGCGGCGTGGCACCCAGTTTTTTAAATTTCGTTTTTGTTTCTTTTTTAAATTAATTCAGGATTTTCTAAAATTTCAAATTTCAAAAAGTTGCGATTTTCGACAAACAAACAAAATCATAAAATGTTTGTGAATTCCAAAAACGTTAGGGAAATCATAAAAAGTTCGTGATTTTTTTAAACTGTTTGCACATTATAAAAAAATCATGATCTCGGAAAAATGTTCATGAAATAAAAATGTTTATGATTTTTAGAAAATGATCATGTATTCAAAACATATTCAGGAATTTGAACAAAAGCATGAAATGTTAGAAGATAATCAGAAAAATTCAAACAGATCAATAACGAACAAACGAATTGTCATTTACATAGAGATATTTTGTGGGATCTGTAGAGGTTGTTTTTATGTTTTTAAGTAGTCCATCACGCCTTGGGTATAACATGTTTTTTGTGTTCTTTACGACGATGAGCCCCAAAAAAGTTGACACAACTTTATATGGGTTAGTTTTTATAAGGTATATGAAAATGACAAAATGTCTAATTTGCCTCCATACATAACTAAGTTTATTCTGGTGCCACAGTTTACTGGTCATAGGAAAACACTGTTACGCTAGGTCAAGGCGAGACACATCATTCATCAGTCTAGCTCAAGTGAGGTCCATCAATGCAGTTTGCTCAGCCAAAAAATATTCATTGTGGCGCCTTAGGATATCAAGTCGTGATGAGACCATCACATTTTCAATTTGTAAAATGACTTTTCAAAAGTCTCTTATCCCATCATGACATAATATAGATTGAACAGGTCATCGACATGCTTTCCATGGGCTAGCCCACTAACTTTTGACCAAGTCAAACGGGTAGGCCTTTTAACCTAAATGGGTCACTGTTGGGTCATGTCATGTGTCGACGTATCATAGGCGCCTCTCGTCCATTGAATGGATAGCATTTGTCCCAACGGCGAGCTCACACGTGGTTCCTTTGGCCAATGAGAATTTTACACATGGAAAATCTATTGGGTTCTATGGTAGGGTGCGTCAACTGCAAATTAAAATTTTCCTACGCGTAGAACAACCAAGATCATGCGACGAGAGATGGATCACAGATCGTTACCACTAGATGCGCGGTGCCGTGCAGCGGAAGAAGAGTTGGGGCAGCACGTCTGCGTGGATCGTCTCCTCCTCGTCCAATCTTCCTCGAATAGCCGGTCGTCCAATCTCACGTACAAGTTCGTGGGAGCGGCGCAGATGCACCACCTCTAACAGATTCGCGCATGTAGGAGGAACACCGTGCGGCGGACTGCTAGGTTCGATCACATAGTCAGCAGCAAGTGGAGGTGGCTATTCGCAACACATGCAAACCCTAGTGATGGCGCCGAAGCGATCCACTGAATGAGTGTGCCACACCCCCACTTTATATAGGCATCCGTCATGGGCTCAACACTTGGGCCTCGCACGGATCCTAAAGCCCAAAGTCTGCTCAGCCTGGATCCGAGTCCGAGTAGGATCACTTCTGACTCGTGGAGTCGGACCGGGCCTCACAGTTTCCTTCCCTTAAGCGTGCAACCCCTTAGGTTCAACTCAGCTTGGCCGTAGGTTGGATCACCTCCAACCTGCTCGGTTGGTAGCGGCCTCTAGCAAGGCGTGTCGACCACCAAGTAGACAATGAAGTGAGTTAGCGTACCTGTACAACATGTCACACTTCTGTTCCCTTTTCCACGTGATATATGTTGTCGGGCTCAAGGCGAGTCTGCCATCCTTGTGGTAGCCCGACCTCTTTCTCGTTCTAGTGATGCCGATCACTAACTGGATTATCTCATAATCCCTGTTGCATGGCCATGCTTATCTTGATTGGATCACACGAGGGGCCCAAAGTATATCTCTCCTGATTGGAGGGGAAAATCCAATATTGCTCGACCATGTCTCACAACATGGGTGTGGACAAGCCCGAAACCTACCTTTGTAACTACCCAGTCACGGAGTAGCGTTTGGTCGGCCCAAAGCAGGTCTATCGTCATCCCGAGTACATGCGCCATCTTAGGTCTTAGGACATAGAATGTATGTTGTACTAGAGACTCACATATGACATATATTCGCTATTGGCTTAGTACGACCTATACATAATAGTGCCATGACGGTTTTGGCAAGGCCTTGAACTTCATATATCCCTTTTTTATTGAAGCCAGAATACCGATAAAGTCAGATTGAATCATTTTGTCGACCTTTCCTCTGGATTTATTATCATAGGTAGTGTTCGAGATCGCCTCTGTGCGGTGAACGCTTGAATGTAGCTAACATCAGTTTTGTCCTCGCTACGTCTCATAGTTGGGTCTGTCCGACTTGGACCTTATCTCAACTAGGATCCGACTATGTCGAATCCGACTAGATCCTTTCGAGTCCATATTATCCGGTTAGACTCCAATGCTCCATGGCTAGTGAGACCAAGCCATCGACCGTGTCATATGCTAGTCTAGTCGATCGGCTGCGCGTCCACACAACCCTTTTGACTAGGGACCTTTTAGGACAGTCATCATACGATGCGTAGTCCCACAAACAAGTCACATACTTATTGATACACATCATTGAGAATGTCCAAGGACTATATTTATTCATAAACACATATGAAATATCATCATACATGATTGCCTCTATGGCATATCTCCAAAAAATCCCCATTGGTCAGGGCTGTTAACGGGTTATCGGATCTAAACCGGAAGCCAATAAGCTTAATGGCAACCTGTTACAGTGGATGCCACATGTCGGTTACCCTTCACGAAAACACTTCCATGACGCATCATTTATTGTCATGGAAGTGGACACTTCTGTGATGATAATTTGAGTATTGTCATGGAACACTTCTACGACATCACATGTATGACTATCTTGATTCTATCATAAAATCGTCATGGATGTACATGCATGACAGAAACGTGACCTACTATGACAAACACCTATAATCACCGAAGTGTTTTTTGTAGTGTGATCAACGACTGTAATGGCTTGGGGTTGTTGGGAAACGTAGCATGCAATTTCAAAAAAATTCCTACGCTCATGCAAGATCTATCTAGGAGATGCATAGCAACGAGGGGGAGAGTGTGTCCACGTACCCTCGTAGATCGAAAACGGAAGCGTTTGACAACGTGGTTGATGTAGTCGAACTTCTTCTAGCTCCGACCGACCAAGCACCGAACGTACGGCACCTCCGAGTTCTGCACATGTTCAGCTCAGTGACGTCCCCCACCTTCTTGATCCAACAAGGTGTCGAGGTAGTAGATGAGTTCCGTCAGCACGACAGCGTGGTGACGGTGATGGTGAAGTGATTCTCGCAGGGCTTCGCCTAAGCACCGCAAAACTATGATCGGGGTGTAAACTATGGAGGGGGGCGCCGCACACGGCTAACAATTGTTGTTGTGTGTTCTAGGCGCCCCTCCCCACATATATATAGGTGGGAGGGGGAGGGGAGCAGCAAGGGGGTGCCCCAAGTAGGAGGAATCCTACTTGGGGTCCTCTCCAATTCGGCCTCCCCCCTTCCATATTTGCCGGAGGGGGAAAAGGGAAGAGGAAAGAGAGAAGGAAAGCGGGGGCTGAACCCCCTCTTTCCCTTCCCCACTCGGCCTCCTTCCTTGGGGGGTGCGCCACCCCTTTTGGGCTGGTGTGCTCCCCTCCTATGGCCCATATCTTTCCCTCGGGGGTTCCGGTAACCCTCCCGGTACTCCGATAAATACCCTATACACTTCGGAACACTTCCGGTGTCCGAATACTATCATCCTATATATCAATCTTTACCTCTCGACCATTTTGAGACTCCTCGTCATGTCCGTGATCTCAGCCGGGACTCCGAACAACATTCAGTCACCAAATCACATAACTCATAAAATACTAAATTGTCATCGAACGTTAAGCGTGCAGACCCTACGGGTTCGAGAACTATGTAGACATGACCGAGACACCTCTCCGATCAATAACCAATAGCGGAACCTGGATGCTCATATTGGCTCCTACATATTCTACGAAGATATTTATCGGTCGAACCGTCACGACAACATACGTTATTCCCTTTGTCATCGGTATGTTACTTGCCCGAGATTCGATCGTCGGTATCTACATACCTAATTCAATCTCGTTACCGACAAGTCTCTTTAATCGTTTCGTAATACATCATCCTGTAACTAACTCATTAGTCACTTTTCTTGCAAGGCTTTATTATGATGTGCATTACCGAGAGGGCCCAGAGATACCTCTCCGATACCTCTCTGGGCCCTCTCGGTAATGCACATCATAATAAAGCCTTGCAAGCAAACAAATAAGGAGTTAGTCACGAGGTGATGTATTACGGAACGAGTAAAGAGACTTGCCGGTAACGAGATTGAACTAGGTATGTAGATACCGACAATCGAATCTCAGGCAAGTAACATACCGATGACAAAGGAAATAACGTATGTTGTCATGACAGTTCGACCGATAAATATCTTCGTAGAATATGTAGGAGCCAATATGAGCATTGAAAGTGCAACTATCCCTGGGTGGTTTTGGTAATTTCTAACAACATATAGCTCATTGAGCTAATACTATTTCAAGATAAATATTTCAGGAAAGCTCAATGATTGGCATGGCATGGATTAGAAAGTGGACCCTTCAAAATGCTAAGGACAGAAGATTGGCTCAAGCTCAAAGCACAAGACTCTACATTTTCTATTTCAGTGATCCAAGATCACATTGAGTCTATAGGAAAAGCCAATACTATTAAGAAGGGATGAGGTGCTGCTTAATGAGGTTCTTGCTCAAAATGCTTAGTGATATGCTCCAAAACCCTCCACTACTTTCTCATATCCACATATGTCCCAAACCAAAAATTCCAACTCGGCCCCACCAAAATTTCATATCCGGAGCCACCGAGTTCACTTGACATAGCCACTGCCAGAAACCCTAGTCTTTTCGGTCTCACCGATTGGGATCTCGGTCTCACCGAGATGGGATTGTAATCTCTCTGTTTCCCTTCGTAACATTTCGGTCAAACCGAGATGAGCGATCGGTCCCACCGAGATTGCAATGCAAACTCTCTGTTTCCCTTTCGTAACGTTTCGGTCCAACCGAGATGAGCGAATCGGTCCCACCGAGTTTGCCTGACCAATTCTCTGTTTGTCTATTACCAAAATTGGTCTCACCGAGTTTGTGTAATCGGTCTCACCAAGATTACGTTATGCCCTAACCCTAACCATATCGGTCCCACCGAGTTAACATATCAGTCCCACCGAAAATCCTAACGGTCACATTGTTTACTAAATCGGTCCGACTGAGTTTTACTATTCGGTCCCACCGAGTTTGGTAAGTTGTGTGTAACGGTTGGATTTTGTGTGGAGGCTATATATACCCCTCCACCCACTCTTCATTCGTGGAGAAAGCCATCAGAACATGCCTACACTTCCAACATACATTTTCTGAGAGAGAACCACCTACACTTGTTTTGAGGTCAAGATATTCCATTCCTACCACATAAATCTTGATCTTTAGCCCTCCCCAAGTTGCTTTCCACTCAAATCTTCTTTCCACCAAATCCAAATCCCGTGAGAGAGAGTTGAGTGTTGGGGAGACTATCATTTGAAGCACAAGAGCAAGGAGTTCATCATCAACACACCATTTGTTACTTCTTGGAGAGTGGTGTCTCCTAGATTGGCTAGGTGTCACTTGGAAGCCTCCGTCAAGATTGTGGAGTTGAACCAAGGAGTTTGTAAGGGCAAGGAGATTGCCTACTTCATGAAAATCTACCCTAGTGAGGCAAGTCCTTCGTGGGAGACGGCCATGGTGGGATAGACAAGGTTGCTTCTTCGTGGACCCTTCGTGGGTGGAGCCCTCCGTGGACTCGCGCAACCGTTACCCTTCGTGGGTTGAAGTCTCCATCAACGTGGATGTATGATAGCACCACCTATCAGAGCCACGGCTAAAAAATCTTCATGTCAACATTGTGTTTGCTCCGTCTAAATCCTCCCTTTACCTTCATATGCAATTGTTTTACATTCCGCTGCTATACTCTTAGAATTGCATGTGTAGGTTGATTGCTTGACTTGTGTTAAGTTGCTAAAATCTGCCAAGAACTAAAATTGGGAAAAGGCTAGATTTTTATTTGGTCAAGTAGTCTAATCACCCCCCTCTAGACATACTTTCGATCCTACAAGTGGTATCAGAGCTTTGGTCTCCATTTTCTTTGATTTCCATAGCTTTTGGTAGTCATAGCCTTGGTTTCACAACCTAGGAGAGTATGGAGTCTAGTGAGGGAAATTACCACCGTAGAGGTCCTTACTTTGATGGTACTAAATTTGGGATACTTTGATTGATATGCACGATGGTACCGACTCCGTCAAGGAATCCAAATTGGATGTTCTTCAAAGTCAGCTTGACAAGCTCAAAATGAAGGATGGTGAAGGCATCGCTGAAATGTACTCCAGGCTTGCTCTCATCACAAATGAGATTGCCAGCTTAGGAAGTGAAGAGATGACCGACAGATTCATCATCAAGAAGATCCTAAGAGCCTCAGATGGAAAATATGATACCGTGTGCACTTTGATCCAAATGATGCCCAATTACAAAGATCTCATGCCAACGGAAGTCATTGGAAGAATTGTTGCTCATGAGATGTCACTCAAGGATAAGGAGGAGCTCCACAACAAGTCAAGTGGTGCTTACAAAGCCTCCTGTGAAGCTCCCATATCATCAAGTGAGAAACAAACCTTCAATGAAGAATTGAGCCTAACGGTGAAGAACTTCAACAAGTTCTACAAGAGTAGAAGCAAGGAAAGAAGTTCCAAGTCAAGGTCCTACAATGACAAAAGATCTTATAGTCGTGAGCGTAATCGCTACAATTGTGGAAGACCCGGACACTATTCCAATGAGTGTACGGCTCCCTACAAAAGAAGAGAAGATTCTCCAAAAAGAAGGAGTAGAAGAAAAGAATCACCATCAAGATAAAGAAGGAGTAGAGATGATCATTATGAACGAAGAACATCCCGGAGAAGCAAGGATTCAGAAAGGAAGGACAAGTCATCAAGGAGCTACACAAAACAAAGACATCAAGCTCATGTTGGTGAATGGGTATCCGGCTCCGACTCCGACAATCACTCCGAGAGAAGCTATCACTCCGACTCCGAATATACTCAAGATGAAGGTGTTGCCGGTCTAGCACTTGTGTCAACCAACTCCTACGACATATTTGACTCACCAAATGAAGGAATTGGAAGATGCTTCATGGCTAAAGGCCCAAAGGTATCACATCCCGAGTATGTTGATTTCAATAGTGATGAAGATGACTTGCTAGGTGATGATGATTTACTTGTTGACAACTCTAGTGATGAATACTATGATGAAACGTCAAATAATCATGCTAATCAAGATAAAATGAATGACAATGATAGGGAGAAGATTGAGCCCCTAACTAAAGAACTAAACACTCTTAAGTTAGCTCATGAAACTATCTTGCAAGATCATCGAGAACATTTAAAGACTCATGAGAAGTTACGCTTTGAAAATCTCAACCTTGAGCAAGAGCATGATTTTTTAAAGGCAATCAATGATGATCTTCACAAGAAAAGTTCTTCTTACATTGCCAAGCGTTTACTCTTATCTACTTACATGCCACAAGTCAAGTCTAGTAACAAGAACAAGAAAGATTCTTCTTCTAGTAGTAACAATAATCATGCTAATTCCAATGTTGTTGCTTCTAGTAGTTCTCTTGATTCCACTAATGATTCTCTTAGCCAAGTTACAGTTGAGCAAGAAAATAGCTTATTGAAGGGAATTATAGAGAAAGGTGTTTACATGAGTCTTGCCGGAAGTAAGCAATTCGAGGAAATTGTATGCAAGCAAGGAAGACACAGGAAGAATCAAGGTGTTGGTTTTGAATGAAAGTTCAATGCCAATGGAGTTGAGTGGGAAGAAGATCAATACCCCAAGTCGAAGTTTGTTCCTCAACAAGAGAAGTATGATCCTACTTCTTTCAAAGGGACACAAGCTCAAGATGATCTTCCACCACAAGACCATAAGCAAAAAGGCAAGGACAAGCTTCAAGAGGAGATTGATGCATTTGAAGAAGCTCCTAAGGCCTTGGTCCAGTGGGTTCCCAAGACTACATCAAGTTCTACTTCACCGAGTACAACTACAACTCCAAGGATTCCCATCAAGATGATGTGGATCCCAAAGAAGAAGAACTAGAGAGTTCTTGAGGGTGACTCCGCCAACATACTTCACTCATATCATTTTGGCAAGGACAAGTGAAATCAACTTCCTCATCTTGCACTAGTTCAAGGAGTCACAAACCCTCTTGTTGGTAAGACAAGGGACAAGGTAACCTAATGCTTTCATGGACATCATCATGTGTATGCATCACTCTATGTCTATGGATATCCTTGTTTGTTCCTTGTGGGACTAACCCGTGTAGGTATTGAAAGTGCAACTCACTCCAATGGATTGCTCCAAATGATCTACATCAACATTGAGCATCCACATCTTCAACAACTACATGAAGTCATCATCGACAAAACCCAAGGTTAGTTCATCCCTCTTAGGGGGATCTCACATCTAGGGGGAGCTTTACTCTAAGTATTGAGCTAAAGCAACTCTAATGGTGTGAAAACAACAATGCTTTATGTAAAAGTGGTAACCCCACTTGTGCTTAAACAATGAGTATGACCTATGATCAAATGTTCTCATTTGACTCCTAAGTTAATATACTCATATATAGATGACCTAGTCATCGCCAATTGTTTGATAGATGTTAGAATTGGTCGTGCATGCTTTGCTACATATTTCAGTTGCCATTTTATTGTGTGAGCATGTTGGTTGCATATTTTACTCATTCAAGGACATCCACTTGTTGTTTTGATTGCTTGGTTTCTTTTCTTTTGCCAAGTGGATGGACAAGAATGCCTAAGAACCTTCTCTAGCTATCTATGCTTTCCTCGTCTCAAACTCTATTCATGCTACATCACAAAGTTTGATCAAGTCAGATTCGAACCACTCTGTGTGAGGAGCACTCGGAGTTCCCGATTCATCATAGACTTAAACCTCCAAAACCTCTTTGTGCATCTCGGTCTGACTGATTCACCCTTTTCGGTCCTACCGAGATCACTAAGTCGATCTAGGGTTTTCAATCTCGGTGCAACCGATTAGAACCTTTCGGTCACACCGAGTTGCAGCAACTGCTTGTAGTTTTGCATCTCGGTGCCACCGAGTCGTTCCACTCGGTCACACCGACAGGGTCAGGTTATATATACTGAAGGGCCAAATTTTGGAAAATTTTCCGAAACTCTTCGCCCGCACGTAACCTGCTCTGCCTCCTCGGATCTCTGGATCGTCCTCTCGTCGCCAGCGACCTCCCGCCACTGGTCTCCGCCGCCGTCAACGGCAATCTGCCCTGCCGTTGCCGCCGTAGCAAGTTCGCCGCCGAACTAGGGTACGAACTTGATCTTTGTGCTAATCTATAACTCTGATTCTTAGCACATTGCTTTGCCATGATTCTTGCCACGATTGAAATCATCCTGTCCAGTGAAAACATCCTGTAGATTAGTTTTGGTTTGAAAATTTAGGGTTAGGTCTCCGCCGAATTCATCTCGGACCGACCGAGCTGTAGAAATCGGTCTCACCGATTTGGCTTAGGCCAGAGCACATGCATTTTCGGTCTGACCGAAAATTGCAAATCGGTGTGACCGAGTTCGATTCTCTGTGAAATCCTAGCAGTCTCGGTACCACTGAACTATGACTCGGTCTGACCGAGTTCACTAGTTTAAGTTCCAAAAGCTGCTTCGATATCACCGAGTTTACAAATCGGTAGATCCGAAATGCTTTCTGTGAAGAACTAAAACTAAGTTTTTAACTCATCTGTTTTGCAAAACTCCTGTACTTTGTGATGCTCATCTACTCTACCTCATCTATAACCTATTCACAGGGTTTACTGTCAGAGTGTTTGCAGAGATGTTTGATCAAAGTGACAGTCAGAACAGGTATGAGCAACAGGTGCAGATGAATGAGGGTTCAGATCCCTCTAGCAGTTATGATGAAGGCAGCAGGAGCACTCCCAGCAACTTGCCAAAGGCTGCTACCAGGACAAGGAAGAAGAAAACCTCAGATTCTGAAGATGAGGACTATGTGGCTGTTGAAGATGAAGCCACTTCAAAGAAAAAGGTGCTGAAGAAAGAGTATGGCACAGCTACTGCAACAAAGCCTGGAATGAAAACAAAGGCTCCAGCAAGAAGAGTTCCAATGTCAAAAGCCAGAGCCTCAACTGTTGAAGCCTCAAAGTCAACAATGGAGTTCACTCTTGAACCCAAAGAAACTGGAGATGGCAAGAAAAGGAAGGAAAGGGTCAAGAATACCATTGCTAGAGTCATTGGCAAGCCCTCCATGATGAGAGATCCATCTGATGATGAAGAAGAAGAGGAAGAGGATGCTGCACCAGCTCCTAAAGCTCAGAAGCTAATGGGAGATGCAATCAAGTCAGGGGCTGCTCCATCTAAGCCCAAATCTGCTCCCAAGGCTGCTGCTCCAGCTCCAAAGCCTAAACCCAAGAGAAGCACTAGAAACATCCCTGCTGAAGAGAAGAACAAGGCCCCAGTGCCTAAAGCTGCTGAAGAAGATGACTCTGTTGTATTGAGGAAGCTGAAACCCAAGATCCCTGACCACAATGATGCACACCCAGTTGCAGAAAACATGAAAATCAGGAAGGATGCATGATTGAGACTATGGAGACAGTCTGATCCATATGTTATCAGGAGAAGAACTGCTATAGACTACAGGTTTGACACTAAGGAACAACAGGACTTCTATGAGACAATTCTGCTTGATAAGAAGCCCATTGTATGTGACATGAGATGGGTTGACTGGGAGTTCATCAAGGAGAATGAGGATCACTTCCCTGGTGTGCTTGATAGCTTCAAGGCATGTGGAGTTGACACTTTTGTTGCCCAGAAGCTCACCAAGTGGAATGATGAGCTCATCATGCAGTTTTACTCCACTGCCCACTTCTATCCAGATGGAAGGATAGTATGGATGTCTGAGGGTACTAGGTACCAGTCTACAATTGAGGAATGGGCCAAGCTTATCAATGCTCCCGAGGAACATGAGGATGACTTGGATATTTATGTAGAGAAGAAGAAAGACCACAACACAATGGCCAACATGTACAAAGAGATCCCAGATGATGCTTTGGATACACATAAGTTTGGATCTGTTCACTTCTTGTTGTCTAGTCTGCCAACTATCAACTGGATTCTAAGGCACACTCTGCTACCCAAGTCAGGTGATCACAAGATGATCAGAGGACATGCCATAAACTTGCTGCACATATTTGATGTCCCACAGAAGTTCAAGGTCATGAGTTTGATTGTTGAGACAACCAAGAGGACAACAGCTAATCAGAAGAGAAGCTGTGGGTATGCCCCACACATTCAGGAGCTCATCAACTCAAAGATGGGCATAGGCAAATACATTTTGGATAAGGAGCACCTGCCCATCTACCCTGAATTTGAAGACAACACAGTGGTGATGAATGAGAATAAACCATCTTCATCTCAAGCACATGAGAAGAGAGAGAAGGCTAAAGCAGAGAAAGCTGCAAAGATGCCAACTGTAGAGGAGGCATCTCAGATATTCTTGAAGAGCAAGCAAGACCAGCTTGGATATCTGATCTAATCCACCCTGAGGATTGAGAAGGGCTTGGCCACCCTGACCAAGAACCAGGAGAGTTTGGAGAGGATCATTGAGCAGAAGTTCTATGACCTTGATGTCAAGGTAACAGAGATCCAAACTGCAGTTGAGCAACTCCAGGAGGAAGCAAAGGAGAAGAAGGGCAAGTCTACTACAGATGTTTTTGCTAGAGTGCCCAGAGGACAAAGATCTGCTGCAGTGCCCGTGACATATACTAGAGCTACAGCATCAGCACCAGTAGCAACAGCTCCAGTTCCACCTCCAGCAGCTACTCCACCAGCTCCAGCTACTTCATCTGAAGCCTTCGTCCTTGGAGTCATCTCTACACCACCTCATGAAGACCAAGCCTGAGAGTCGATTAGCACTGTGCATTTTTGAACTTTTTGGTAACTTGTTGCCAAAGGGGGAGAAAAATGTATAGATCATAGGCTTCGAGAGAGAGTGTTGCTTTTTATATCTCTTGCTTTTGGTGGTTGAACTTCTTTATTGTGTGTTTGCTTGATACATTATGCCTTTTGTGAGATACTTGGATGATCATGTGTTTGATCATATGCTACCCTAATGTTTGTTGGATGACATTATCTTTTATATCCTTATATGATCATTCACTTTGCTTGGTGATGAGTGCATGTGTTTAATTGTTATCATTTTGAGCGCTTCACCAAGATGTATGTGACATGGAAGAGTTACCCATGATCCTAACTCATTGTGCATTTGCAGTCCAAAGCAATTTTTTAAATAGTGCACAAATTTAGGGGGAGCTCTTGCTTATCACATACTTCTCAAAGCGACGATGTTTTTCAATCTTATTATCATTTGTCGAAGCTTTGATCTATATGTTGTCATCAATTACCAAAAAGGGGGAGATTAAAAGTGCAACAATCCCTGGGTGGTTTTGGTAATTCCTAACAACATATAGCTCATTGAGCTAATACTATTTCAAGATAAATATTTCAGGAAAGCTCAATGATTGGCATGGCATAGATTAGAAAGTGCACCCTTCAAAATGCTAAGGACAGAAGATTGGCTCAAGCTCAAAGCACAAGACTCTACATTTCCTATTTCAGTGATCCAAGATCACATTGAGTCTATAGGAAAAGCCAATACTATTAAGAAGGGATGAGGTGTTGCTTAATGAGGTTCTTGCTCAAAATGCTTAGTGATATGCTCCAGAACCCTCCACTACTTTCTCATATCCACTTATGTACCAAACAAAAAAGTCCAACTCGGCCCCGCCGAAATTTCATATCCGGAGCCAACGAGTTCACTTGACATAGCCACTGCCAGAAACCCTAGTCTTTTCGGTCTCACCGATTGGGATCTCGGTCTCACCGAGATGGGATTGTAATCTCTCTGTTTCCCTTCGTAACGTTTTGGTCAAACCGAGATGAGTGATCGGTCCCACCGAGATTGCAATGCAAACTCTCTGTTTCCCTTTCGTAACATTTCAGTCCAACTGAGATGACCGAATCGGTCCCACCGAGTTTGCCTGGCCAACTCTCTGTTTGTCTATTACCAAAATCGGTCTCACCGAGTTTGTGTAATCGGTCTCACCGAGATTACGTTATGCCCTAACCCTAACCATATCGGTCCCACCGAGTTGACATGTCAGTCCCACCGAAAATCCTAACGGTCACATTGTTTACTAAATCGGTTCGACCGAGTTTTGCTATTTGGTCCCACCGAGTTTGGTAAGTTGTGTGTAACGGTTAGATTTTGTGTGGAGGCTATATATACCCCTCCACCCACTCTTCATTCATGGAGAAAGCCATCAGAACATGCCTACACTTCCAACATACATTTTCTAAGAGAGAACCACCTACACTTGTGTTGAGGTCAAGATATTCCATTCCTACCACATAAATCTTGATCTCTAGCCCTCCCCAAGTTGCTTTCCACTCAAATCTTCTTTCCACCAAATCCAAATCCTATGAGAGAGAGTTGAGTGTTGGGGAGACTATCATTTGAAGCACAAGAGCAAGGAGTTCATCATCAACACACCATTTGTTACTTCTTGGAGAGTGGTGTCTCCTAGATTGGCTAGGTGTCACTTGGGAGCCTCCGTCAAGATTGTGGAGTTGAACCAAGGAGTTTGTAAGGGCAAGGAGATCGCCTACTTCATGAAGATCTACCCTAGTGAGGCAAGTCCTTCGTGGGCGACGGCCATGGTGGGATAGACAAGGTTGCTTCTTCGTGGACCCTTCATGAGTGGAGACCTCCGTGGACTCGCGCAACCGTTACCCTTCGTGGGTTGAAGTCTCCATCAACGTGGATGTACGATAGCACCAACTATCGGAACCACGGCTAAAAAATCTTCATGTCAACATTGTGTTTGCTCCCTCTAACTCCTCCCTTTACCTTCATATGCAATTGTTTTACATTCCGCTGCTATAGTCTTAGAATTGCATGTGTAGGTTGATTGCTTGACTTGTGTTAAGTTGCTAAAATCTGCCAAGAACTAAAATTGGGAAAAGGCTAGATTTTTATTTGGTCAAGTAGTCTAATCACCCCCTCTAGACATACTTTCGATCCTACAAGCATCCAGGTTCCACTATTGGTTATTGACCAGAGAGGTGTCTCGGTCATGTCCACATAGTTCTCGAACCCGTAGGGTCCGCACGCTTAACGTACGATGACAATTTTGTATTATATGAGTTATGTATGTTGGTGACCGAATGTTGTTCGGAGTCCCGGATGTGATCACGGACATGATGAGGAGCTCCGGATGGTCAGGAGGTAAATATTGATATATAGGATGATATGGTTCGGCCAAGGGGTGAAGCCCACGAGGCTTTAGGTCGGTGCAAAAGGAGTTTTGCGGAGGCCAGGGGCCAAACACCGGAGACCCTGGCGTCTGGCCCTGGGCCAGACGCCAAGGACTGTGGAGTCTGGTCTTGGAAGTCTGAGAAGGACTCTTCCTTGCGGGCAAAACCAACTTTGAGGAGGCTTTTACTCCAAGTTTTGACCCCAGAGCTCAACATAGAAATAGAGGGGTAGGGCTAGCACCTGGAACACATCAGACACATGAAGCCGTGTGCCGGCAATCCTGTCCCTCTAGCTTATCCTCCATCATAGTTTCCGTTGTGCTTGGCGAAGGCCTACGGAGATTGTTCTTCACCAACACTGTGACCACACCGTCGTGCTGTCGGAACTCATCTATTACTTTGCCCCTCTTGCTGGATCAAGAAGGCGAGGACGTCATCAAGCTGAACGTGTGCTGAACACGGAGGTGCCGTACTTTGGGTACATGATCGGGACGGATCATGAAGGTGTACGACTACATCAACCGCGTTGATAAGCGCTTCCGCTTTGCGATCTTCAAGTGTATGAAGATGCTCTCCCCCTCTCGTTGCTATGCATCTCTTAGATAGATCTTGCGTGAGCATAGGATTTTTTTTTGAAATTGCATGCTACGTTTCCCAATAGTGGCACCCGAGCCAGGTCTATGCGTAGATGATATGCACGAGTGGAACACAAAGAGTTGTGTGCGGTGATCATCATACTGCTTACCACCAATGTCTTATTTTGATTCGGCGGTATTGTTGGATGAAGCGGCCCGGACCAACCTTACATGACCACGTTCATGAGACCGGTTCCACCAACAGACATGTAACTAGTTTTGCATAAAGGTGGCTGGCGGGTGTCTATTTCTCCAACTTTAGTTGAATCGAATTTGAGTGCGGCCGATCCTTGTTGAAGGTTAAAACAGCAAACTTGATAAATCACCGTTGTGGTTTTGATGCGTAGGTAAGAACGGTTCTTGCTGGAAGCCCTTAGCAGCCATGTAAAACTTGCAACAAAAAAGTAGAGGACGTCTAACTTGTTTTTGCAGGGCATGCTGTGATGTGATATGGTCAAGATATGATGTTATATACGTTATTGTATGAGATGATCATGTTTTGTAAAAGTTATTGGCAACCGGCAGGAGCCTTATGGTTGTCCCTTTATTGTATGAAATGCAAACGCCATGTAATTGCTTTACTTTATCACTATGCGTTAGCAATAGTTATAGAAGCAATTGTTGGCGAGACGACCACGATGCTATGATGGAGATCAAGGTGTCAAGCCAGTGACGATGGAGATCATGACGGTGCTTTGAAGATGGAGATCAAAGGCACAAGATGATGATGGCCATATCATGTCACATATTTTGGTTGCATGTGATGTTTATCTTTTATACATCTTATTTTGCTTAGTACGGCGGTAGCATTATAAGATGATCCCTTAACTAAAATTTCAAGGTATAAGTGTTCTCCCTGAGTATGCACCGTTGCGACAGTTCGTCGTGCTGAGACACCACGTGATGATCAGATGTGATAGGATATACGTTCACATACAACGGGTGCAAGACAGTTTTGCACATGCGGAATACTTGGGTTAAACTTGACGAGCCTAGCATGTACAGACATGGCCTCGGAACACTGGAGACTGAAAGGTCGAACGTGAATCATATAATAGATATGATCAACATAGAGATGTTCCCCATTGAAGACTACTCCATCTCACGTGATAATCGGACATGGTTTAGTTGATTTGGATCACGTATCATTTAGATGACTTGAGGGATGTCTATCTAAGTGGGAGTTCTTAAGTAATACGATTAATTGAACATTTTATCATGAACTTAGTCCTGATAGTATTTGCATATCTATGTTGTAGATCAATAGCTCGTGATATAGCTCCCTTATTTTTTGATATTTTCCTAGAGAAAAATAAGTTGAAAGATGATAGTAGCAATGATGCATACTAGGTCCGTGATCTGATGATTATCCTCATTGTTGCACAGAAGAATTTTGTCCTTGATGCACTGCTAGGTGACACACCTATTGCAGGAGCAGATGCAGACATTATGAACATTTGACATAAGCTCGGCATGATGACTACTTGATAGTTTATTGTGCCATGCTTTACGGCTTAGAACCGGGACTTCGAAAATGTTTTGAACGCCACGGAGCATATAAGATGTTCCAAGAGTTGAAATTGGTATTTCAGACTCATGCCCATGTCGAGAGGTATGAGACCTCTGACAAGTACTTTGCCTACAAGATGGGGGAGAATAGCTCAGCCAGTGAGCATGTACTCAGAATGTCTGGGTACTACAATTTCTTGAATCAAGTGGGAGTTAATCTTCCAGATAAGATAGTGATTGCCATATTTCTCTAGTCACTATCACCAAGCTACTAGAACTTTGTGATGAACTATAATATGCAAGGAATGACGAAAACAATTCCCAAGCTCTTCGCGATGCTAAAATTGACAAAGGTAGAAATCAAGAAATAGAATCAAGTGTTGATGGTTAACAAAACCACTAGTTTCAAGAAAAAGGGCAAGGGACAGAAAGGGAACTTCAAGAAGAACAACAAACAAGTTGCCGCTCCCATGAAGAAGCCCAAAGTTAGACCCAAGCCAGAAACTGAGTGCTTCTACTGCAAAGGAAATGGTCACTCGAAGTGGAACTGCTCCAAATACTTGGCAGATAAGAAGGATGGCAAAGTGAACAAGGTATATTTGATATACATGTTATTGATGTGTACTTTACTAGTGTTCATAGTAGCCCCTGGGTATTTGATACCAGTTCAGTTGCTAAGATTAGTAACTCGAAACAGGAGTTACAAAATGAACAGAGACTAGTTAAAAGCGAGGTGACGATGTGTGTTGGAAATGATTCCAAGGTTGATATGATCACCATCGCACACTCCCTCTACCTTAAGGATTAGTGTTGAACCTAAATAAATGTTATTTGGTGTTTGCATTGAGCATGAGTATGATTAGATCATGTTTATTGCAATACATTTATTCATTTAAGTCAGAGAATAATTGTTGTTCTGTTTACATGAATAAAACCTTCTATGGTCATACACCCAATGTGAATGTTTTATTGAATCTTGATCGTAGTGATACACATATTCATAATATTGATGCCAAAAGATGCAAAGTTAATGATGCTAGTGCAACATACTTGTGGCACTGCCGTTTAGGTCATGTTGGTGTAAAGCGCATGAAGAAACTCCATGTAGATGGATTTTTTGGAATCACTTAATTATGAATCATTTGATACTTGTGAACCATGCCTCATGGGCAAGATGACTAAAACTCCGTTCTTCGGAACAATGGAGCGAGCCAATGACTTATTAGTAATAATACATATCAATGTATACGGTCCAATGAGTACTGAGGCACGCGGCGGGTATCATTAATTTCTGATCTTCACAGATGATTTGAGCAGATATGGGTACATCTACTTAATGAAACACAAGTCTGAAACATTTGAAAAGTTCAAAGAATTTTATAGTGAAGTGGAGAATCATCATAACAAGAAAAAAAGTTTCTATGATCTGATCGTGGAGGCAAATATTTGAGTTACGAGTTTGGCCTTCATTTAAAACAATGTGGAATAGTTTCACAACTCACGCCACCTGGAACACCACAGCGTAATGGTGTGTCCAATCGTCTTAACCGTACTTTATTAGATATGGTGCGATCTATGATGTCTCTTACCGATTTACCACTATCGTTTTGGGGTTATGCATTAGAGACAGCTGCATTCACGTTAAATAGGGCACCGTCTAAATCCGTTGAGATGCCACCGTATGAACTGTGGTTTGGCAAGAAACCTAGGCAGTCGTTTCTTAAAGTTTGGGGTTGCGATGCTTATGTGAAAAAGTTTCGGCCTGATAAGCTCGAACCCAAATCGGAGAAGTGCGTCTTCATAGGATACCCAAAAGGAAACTATTGGGTACACCTTCTACCACAGATCCAAAGGTAAGATTTTTGTTGCTAAGAATGGGTCCTTTCTAGAGAAGGAGTTTCTCTTGAAAGAAGTGAGTGGGAGGAAAGTAGAACTTGATGAGGTAATTGTATCTTCTCTCAATTTGGAAAGTAGCACATCAAGAAATCCGTTCCCGTGATGCCTACACCAACTAGAGAGGAACCTAATGATAATGATCATGAAACTTCAGATCAAGTTACCACCGAACCTCGTAGGTCAACCAGGGCACGTTCCGCACCAGAGTGGTACGGTAATCCTGTTCTGGAAGTCATGTTACTAGACCATGACGAACCTACGAACTATGAAGAAGCTATGGTGAGCCCATATTCTGATAAATGGCTTGAAGCCATGAAATCTGAGATATGATCCATGTATGAGAACAAAGTGTGGACTTTGGTGGACTTGCCCGATGATCGACAAGCCATTGAGAATAAGTGGATCTTGAAGAGGAAGACAGACGCTGATGGTAGTGTTACTATCTAACAAAGCTCGACTTGTCACAAAAGGTTTTCGACAAGTTCAAGGTGTTGACTATGATGAGATTTTTTCACTCGTAGCGATGCTTAAGTCTGTCCGAATCATGTTAGCAATTGCCACATTTTATGAAATCTGGCAAATGGATGTCAAAACTGCATTTCTTAATGGATTTCTTAAAGAATAGTTGTATATGATGCGACTAGAAGGTTTTGTCAATCCAAAAGGTACTAACAAAGTGTGCAAGCTCCAGCGATCCATCTATGGATTGGTGCAAGCATCTCGGAGTTGGAATATACGCTTTGATGAGTTGATCAAAGCATATAGTTTTATACAGACTTGCGATGAAGCATGTATTAACAAGAAAGTGAGTGGGAGCACTACAGCCTTTCTGATAAGTATATGTGAACGACATATTGTTGATCCGAAATGATGTAGAATTTTCTGGTAAGCATAAAGGAGTGTTTGAAAGGAGTTTTTTCAAAGAAAGACCTCAGTGAAGCTGCTTATATATTGGGCATCAAGATCTATAGAGATATATCAAGACGCTTGATAGGACTTTCACAAAGCTCATATCTTGATAAAGTTTTGGAGAAGTTCAAAATGGATTAGTCAAAGAAGGAGTTCTAGCCTATATTGTAAGTTGTGAAGTTGAGTAAGACTCAAAACGTGACCACGGCAGAATATATAGAGAATGAAAGTCATTCCCTATACCTCAGTCATAGGTTCTATAAAGTATGCCATTGTGATGCCCCGAGACCGACGCTTCAGACGCCTTCCATGTTTTCATTGTCGCCATGTGTTTTTATTTTTGCTTGTTGCATTTCATCATGTCATCATGTGCATTTCATCTGCATGTTTTCAAAACTTGCATCTGTTTGTAGTTGGCTTCCTCCCCGTACTTGTCGTCCCAAGGTCTAGGCCGTCGTTCCCCTGCTCCTTCCTTCTCCTTTCTGTTTCTTCCTCCTGCCTCTACTCACTCCCGATCTCTCTCTCTAGTTCTCTGTAAACATCAGCCATCGCCGCCGGCCTGCTACCTCCACCGCCCGGATCCATCCCTCCGCCGCCGCCTGGAGCTCCAATCTCCACCGGATCTCGCCGTCCCCGCGCCCTTCGATGGATCCGAGTCCAGGTGCTTATCCCCGTCTTCCCGGCCTCCTCCGCGTCGCTTGCAGCATCGAGCAGCAGCTCAAAACGAGCGAGCGCCCCTCGTTGACTTGGTCCAGCGCCAGCGTGGCCAGCCTCCAAGTCCCAGCGCACCTCCAGCCTAGCCGCTTCTCTGCTTCCGGCCTAAGAGCGCGATGTGAGCAGTCGCCCAAATCCCCCTGTGCACTGTTGGGCCAGGCTGCAGATTCGGCCCACATGTGTTTTTTCCTGTTCTGGACGTTTTGCTAATTATCCAGAGAACTGCAGTTTTATAGAAAAACCCTCAAACATCATGCATTTAATATCTCACCAACCGTGCATCCAAATTAAACAAACTTCATATGTAAAATGCTTAGAATTTCATCTAGTTCCATAATATCCAACTTTCATCCATGTTAAAATATTTAAAATTGTTGTTTGCTTTAATTTGCTAAATAACATGCTAAAATGGTTTATTTCATAACTAATTAACTGTAGCTCTGTTTTAAATAAACTTTATATGTAAATGGGGTAGAAAAATGCATAGATTAACTTGGTGCACTTCACTTTCCTGTATAACAACTCTAAAATATGGTTTAGGGCAGAACAGTACCAAATACGAAATATGGATATGGGGATTTTCCGGAATTGTTGTTTGTTATTTCCGGCCTCATTTAAACTTGGCTAAATAGTTAGTTTACTTATGCTTCATCTATTTCCATGTTAACATTTAATATTGTTGAGTAGCATAAACGAGAGTGAACTAAATAATTGAATGTGGTGGTTCGTCAATATGCAACTCGTTGCATATTGAGCTCCACTTAATTTGTTAGTATTGTTTGTTGCACTTTGCCATGCGATGAATCATTAAACCGGCCATGCATCATACTTGATTGTGCATCATGCCATGTTTATGCTTGGTTGTTTACCATGTCGTTTGCTTCTTTCCGGTTGCGCTTCTCCTTGATAGTTCCGGTTATGTTGTGATTGTGAGGATCCGTTCGACTACGCCCGTTCGTCTTCTTCATGGACTCGGTCATCTTCCTAGCAGGATTTCAGGCAAGATGACTGTTACCCTGGATACCACTACTATCTTTGCTTTGCTAGTTGTCTCGATGCTATCGCTATGTCGTGCTACCTACCACTTGTTTATCAAGCCTCCCAATATGCCATGAAACAACCTCTAACCTTTTCACCATCCTAGCAAACCATTGTTTGGCTATGTTACCGCTTTGCTCAGCCCCTCTTATAGCGTTGCTAGTTGCAGGTGCAGTTGTAGGTTGTTCCATGTTGGGACATTGATATCAAGGATATCATGGGATATCACTATATCTATTATTTTAATTAATGCATCTATATACTTGGTAAAGGGTGGAAGGCTTGGCCTTTTGCCTGGTGTTTTGTTCCACTCTTGTCGCCTTAATTTTCGTCATACCAGTGTTATGTTCCTTGATTTTGCGTCCCTGACACGATGAGGGTTTATGGGACCCTCTTGCCAGTTCGCTTTGAATAAAACTATTCTAGCAAGGCCTAACATTGGTTTTACCATTTGCCTAATAATAACTAAAACTTGCATAGGGACCCGCCGGCACCCAAGGTCTCTTAATCAACCCCCCGGGCCAATGCTCCTCATGAGTGTTGGTCCAAACTGGGCGATGTCCGGCGCCCCCTGGGCAACCAGGGTCTCTACCAACCAGACGTATTGCCCATCTGGTGTACCCTGAGAATGAGATACATGCGACTCCTATCAGGCTAGGTCGTTGCATTGGGCGGTCTTGCTGGTTTTGTTTTACCATTGTCGAAATGTCTTGTGAACCGGGATTTCGAGCTTGATCGGGTTGTTCCGGGAGGAGGATTTTCCTGCGTTGATCGTGAGAGATTGTGATGAGCTAAGTTGGGACACCCCTGCAGGTTTTAATCTTTCGAAATCCATGCCCGCGATTATGAGGCAGATGGGAGTTTTTAATGTCCGGTCGTAGAGAACTTGACACCAGATCTGAATTAAAATACACCAACCGCGTGTGTAACCGTGATTGTCTCTTTTCGACGAAGATCGGGAAGAGAACACGGTTGGGTTATGCTTGAACGTAAGTAGTTCAGGATCACTTCTTGATCATTACCAGCTTGCGACCGTTGCGTTGATTCTCATCTTATTCTTGTACTCGTAAGTTAGCCACCATACAATGCTTAGTGCTGCTGCAACCTCACCACTTGACCATTGCATACCCATTAAGCTTTGCTAGTCTTGATACGCATGGTAATGGGATTGCTGAGTCCTCATGACTCACAGATTACTACAACAACAGTTGCAGGTACAGGTAATGTGATGCTCTAACGTGAGAGCGATGCTTGATTGCTTTTGGAGTTATTCTTCTTCTTCTTCGATCAAGGGATTAGGTTACGGGTCAGGGAGCCTAGAATTAGCAGGGTGGATGGCGTTCTTCTTTTTCGTTTGATTTCATCCATAGTCAGATCCTGCTCTTCTGTATAATGGTTTCTATGTATTGATGAACTGTTGTATTCATGTTGTAGCTTGTGGCGAGTGTAAGCCTTTATCTTGTATTTTCATCTATTCAGTACATGGTATGTTGTAATGATATCCACCTTGCTATGCGCTCGAAATGCGGTTGTGCCCCAATCATGAATTCATCACGTGATTGGGATAGAACCGCATCTTGGGCGCTACAACCATGCTGTGTACCAGACCCATTGTGTGCCTTGCCATGAGTTTGGCAAGGGGTACAATAGTGATCTAGGAGTAGATCACTGGACAACGGTCAAAATTATCCTTAGGTACCTAAAGAGGACTAAGGAATTGTTTCTCGGTTATGGAGGTGATAAAGAGTTCGGCGTAAGGAGTTACGTCGATGCAAGCTTTGACACCGATCCGGATGACTCTAAGTCTCGATCTGGATACATACTGAAAGTGGGAGCAATTAGCTAGAGTAGCTCAATGCAGAACATTGTAAACATAGAAATTTGCAAAATACATACGGATCTGAATGTGACAGACCCGTTGACTAAACTTGTCTCACAAGCAAAACATGATCACACCTTAATACCCTTTGGGTGTTAATCATATAGCGATGTGAACTAGATTATTGACTCTAGTAAACCTTTTGAGTGTTGGTCACATGGTGATGTGAACTATGGGTGTTAATCACATAAAGATGTGAACTATTGGTGTTAAATCATAGGGCAGTGTGAACTATATTATTGACTCTAGTGCAAGTGGAGACTGAAGGAAATATGCCCTAGAGGCAATAATAAAGTTGCTATTTTATATCTCCTTATTCATGATAAATGTTTATTATTCATTCTAGAATTGTATTGATCGGAAACCTAAATACATGTGTGAATACATAGACAAACACTGTGTCCCTAGTGAGCCTCACTTGACTAGCTCATTGATCAAAGATGGTTAAGGTTTCCTAACCATGGACATAAGTTGTAATTTCATAACGGGATCACATCATTAGGAAAATGATGTGATGGACAAGACCCATTTGTTAGCTTAGCATTATGATCGTTTAGTTTTATTGCTATTGCTTTCTTCATGTCAAATACATATTCCTTCGACTATGAGATCATGCAACTCCCGAATACCGGAGGAATACCTTGTCTGCTATCAAACGTCACAACATAACTGGGTGATTATAAAGATGCTCTACATGTATCTTCGAAGGTGTTTTGTTGGGTTGGCGTGAACCGAGATTAGGATTTGTCACTCCGAGTATTGGAGAGGTATCTCTGGGCCCTCTTGGTAATAAACATCATAAACTTGCAAGCAAACGACTAAAGAGTTAGTCACGAGGTGATGTATTACAGAACGAGTAAAGAGACTTGCGGGTAATGAGATTGAACTAGGTATGAAGATACCGACGATCGAATATCGGGCAAGTAACATGCCGATGGACAAAGGGAATAACGTATGTTGACATTACGCTTTGACTGATAAAATCTTCGTAGAATATGTAGGAGCCAATATGAGCATCCAAGTTCTGCTATTGGTTATTGACTAGAGAGGTGTCTCGGTCATGTCTATATAGTTCTCGAACCCGTAGGGTCCGCACGCTTAACGTTCGATGACGAATTTGTATTATATGAGTTATGTATGTTGGTGACCGAATGTTGTTCGGAGTCTCGGATGTGATCACAGACATGACGAGGAGCTCCGGAATGGCCCGGAGGTAAAGATTGAAATATAGGATGATATGGTTCGGCCAAGGGGTGAAGCCCACGGGGCTTTAAGTCTGTGCAAAAGGAGTTTTGCGGAGGCCGGGGGGCCAAATGCCGGAGACCCTGGCGTCTGGCCCTAGGTCAGACGCCGAGGCCCACGACGTCTGGGCCACACGCCAAGGACTATGGCGTCTGGTCTTGGAAGTCTGAGAAGGACTCTTCCTTACGGGCAAAACCGATTTTGAGGAGGCTTTTACTCCAAGTTTCGACCCCAGGGCTCAACATATAAATAGAGGGGCAGGGCTAGCACCTGGAACACATCAAGAAACACTTAGCCATGTGTCGGCAACCCCGTCCCTCTAGTTTATCCTCCGTCATAGTTTCCGTTGTGCTTGGTGAAGCCCTGCGGAGATTGTTCTTCACCAACACCGTCACCACACCGTTGTGCTGCCGGAACTCATCTACTACTTCGCCCCTCTTGCTGGATCAACAAGGCAAGGACGTCATCGAGCTGAACGTATGTTGAACACGGAGGTGCCGTACTTTCGGTACGTGATCGGGACGGATCATGAAGGTGTACGACTACATCAAACGCGTTGATAAATGCTTCCGCTTTGCAATCTTCTAGGGTATGAAGGTGCTCTCCCCCTCTCGTTGCTATGCATCTCCTAGATAGATCTTGCGTGAGCGTAGGATTTTTTTGAAATTGCATGCTACATTTACCAACAACCGCATCAAGTTCTACTTTCCTCCAACTCACTTCTTTCAAGAGAAACTCCTTCTCTAGAAAGTTTCCATTCTTGGCAACAAAGATCTTGCCTTCGGATCTATGGTAGGAGGTGTACCGATTGTTTCCTTAGGGTATCCTATGAAGACACACTTCTCCGATTTGGGTTCGAGCTTATCAGGCTGAATCCTTTTGACATAAGTGTCGCAACCGCAAACTTTAAGAAATGACAACTTAGGTTTCTTGCCATACCACAGTTCATACGAAGTCATCTCAACGGATTTAGATGGTGCCCTATTTAACATGAATGCAGCTATCTCTAATGCATAACCCCAAAACGATAGTGGTAGATCGGTAAGAGACATCATAGATTGCACCATATCTAATAAAGTACGGTTATGACGTTCGGACACACCATTATGCTGTGGTGTTCCAGGTGGCGTGAGTTGTGAAACTATTCCACATTGTTTTAATTAAAGGTCAAACTTGTAACTCAAATATTCGCCTCCGTGATCAGATCGTAGAAACTTTATTTTCTTGTTACGATGATTCTCCACTTCACTCTGAAATTCTTTGAACTTTTCAAATGTTTCAGACTTGTGTTTCATTAAGTAGATATACCCATGTCTGCTCAAATCATCTGTGAAGGTCAGAAAATAACGATACCCGCCGCGAGCCTCAACGCTCATCGGACCGCATACATCGGTATGTATTATTTCCAGTAAGTCATTAGCTTGCTCCATTGTTCTAGAGAACGGAGTTTTAGTCATTTTGCACAAGAGGCATGGTTCACAAGTATCAAATGATTCATAATCAAGTGATTCCAAAAGCTCGTCTACATGGAGTTTCTTCATGAGCTTTACACCAATATGACCTAAACGGCAGTGCCACAAATATGTTGCACTATCATTGTCAACTTTGCATCTTTTGGCATCAATATTATGAATATGTGTATCACTACGATCGAGATTCAATAAACCATTTACATTGGGTGTATGACCATAGAAGGTTTTTATTCATGTAAACAGAACAACAATTGTTCTCTGACTCAAATGAATAACTGTATCGCAATAAACATGATCCAATCATATTCATGTTCAACGCAAATACCAAATAAAATTTATTTAGTTCCAACACTAATCCCAAAGGTAGAGGGAGTGTGCGATGGTGATCTTATCAACCTTGGAATCACTTCCAACACACATCATCACCTCGCCCTTAACTAGTCTCTGTTCATTTTGCAACTCCTGTTTCGAGTTACTAGTCTTAGCAACTGAACTGGTATCAAGTACCCTGGGGTTACTATGAACACTAGTAAAGTACACATCAATAACATGTATATCAAATATACCTTTGTTCACTTTGCCATCCTTCTTATCCGCCAAGTATTTGGAGTAGTTCCGCTTCCAGTGACCATTCCCTTTGCAGTAGAAGCACTCAGTTTCAGGCTTAGGTCTAGCTTTGGGCTTCTTCACGGGAGTGGAAACTTGCTTGTAATTCTTCTTGAAGTTCCCTTTCTTTTCCTTTGCCCTTTTTCTTGAAACTAGTGGTCTTGTTAACCATCAACACTTGATGCTCTTTCTTTATTTCTACCTTCGCGAAGAGCTCGGGAATCTTTTCCGTTATCCCTTGCACATTATAGTTCATCACGAAGTTCTAGTAGCTTGGTGATAGTGACTAGAGAACTCTTTAAATCACTATCTTATCTGGAAGATTAACTCCCACTTGATTCAAGCGATTGTAGTGCCCATACATTATGAGCACATGCTCACTAGCTGAGCTATTCTCCTCCATATTGTAGGCAAAGTACTGGTCAGAGGTCTCATACCTCTCGACACGGGCACGAGTCTGAAATAACAATTTTAGCTCTTGGAACATCTCATATGCTCTATGGCGTTCAAAACATTTTCGAAGTCCCGGTTCTAAGCCGTAAAGCATGGCGCCCTAAACTATTAAGTAGTCATCATATCGAGCTTGCCAAACGTTCATCACATCTGCATCTGCTCCTTCAATAGGTTTGTCACCCAGCGGTGCATCAAGGACAGAATTCTTCTGTGCATCAATGAGGATAATCGTCAGATCACGGACCCAGTCCGCATTATTGTACTATCATCTTTCAACTTTTCTCTAGGAACATATCAAAAATATATAGGAGCTATATCACGAGCTATTGATCTACAACATAGATATGCAAATACTATTAGGACAAAGTTCATGATAAATTAAGTTCAATTAATCAAATTACTTAAGAACTCCCACTTAGATAGACATCCCTCAAGTCATCTAAGTTATACGTGATCCAAATCAACTAAACCATGTCCGATCATCACGTGAGATGGAGTAGTCATCAATGGTGAACATCTCTATGTTGATCATATCTACTATATGATTCACGTTCGACCTTTCGGTCTCCAGTGTTCCGAGGCCATGTCTATACATGCCAGGTTCGTCAAGTTTAACCCGAGTATTCCGCATGTGCAAAACTGTCTTGCACCCATTGTATGTGAACGTAGAGTCTATCACACCGGATCATCACGTGGTGTCTCAACACGACGAGCTGTTGCAACGGTGCATACTCAGGGAGAACACTTATACCTTGAAATTTTAGTTAAGGGATCATCTTATAATGCTACTGCCATACTAAGCAAAATAAGATGCATAAAAGATAAACATCACATGTAATCCAATTACGTGACATGATATGGCCATCATCATCTTGTGCTTTTGATCTCCATCTTCAAAGCATCGTCATGAACTCCATCGTCACCGGCTCGACACCTTGATCTCCATCATAGCGTCATCGTTGTCTCGCCAACTATTCCTTCTACAACCATCGCTAACACATAGTGATAGAGTAAAGAAATTACATGGTGCTTGCATTTCATACAATAAAGTGACAACCATAAGGCTCCTGCCGGTTGTCGGATATCTTACTAAACATGATCATCTCATACAATAACTTTTATCACATCATGTCTTGACCATATCACATCATGATATACCCTGCAAAAACAAGTTAGACGTCCTCTACTTTGTTGTTGCAAGTTTTACATGGCTGCTATGGGCTTCTAGCAAGAACCGTTCTTACCTACGCATCAAAACCACAATGGTGATTTATCAAGTTTGCTGTTTTAACCTTCAACAAGGACCGGCCACAATCAAATTTGATTCAACTAAAGTAGGAGAAACAGACACCCGCCAGCCACCTTTATGCAAAACTAGTTGCATGTCTGTCGGTGGAACCGGTCTCATGAACATGGTCATGTAAGGTTGGTCTGGGCCGCTTCATCCAGCAATACCGCCGAATCAAAATAAGACATTGGTGGTAAGCAGTATGACGATCACCGCCCACAACTCTTTGTGTTCTACTTGTGCATATCATCTACGCATAGACCTGGCTCGGATGCCACTGTTGGGAAACGTAGCATGCAATTTCAAAAAAATTCCTATGCTCACGCAAGATCTATCTAGGAGATGCATAGCAATAAGGGGAAGACTGTGTCCATGTACCCTCGTAGACCGAAAACGGAAGCGTTTGACAACGTGGTTGATGTAGTCAAACTTCTTCTAGCTCCGACCGATCAAGCACCGAACGTGCGACACCTCCGAGTTCTACACACGTTCAGCTTGGTATGTGGGGGAGAGGAAAACGAGAGGTGGATGGTGAATACTGTAATGCGAGGGATGAGAGTTTATGATGGGTACTTGGTATCTCTTGGCTTGGCGTAGATCTCCCCAGCAACGGCACCAGAAATTCTTCCTGCTACCTCTTGAGCTTGCGTTGGTTTTTCCCTTGAAGAGGAAAGGGTGATGCAGCAAAGTAGAGTAAGTATTTCCCTCATTTTTGAGAACCTAGGTATCAATCCAGTAGGAGATAACACAACAAGCCACCGAATACCTGCACAAACAAACACGAACTTGTACCCAACGCGATAAAGGGGTTGTCAATCCCTTCACGGTTATTTGCAACATGAGATCTGATAGAGATGGATAAACGGTAAAGTAATGTTTTTGGTATTTTTGGTTTATGGAACGGAAAGTAAAAGATTGCAAAAAAAGTAAATCGGAAATGGAAATTGTAGATCGAAAATTTATATGATGGAAAATAGACCCGGGGGCCATAGGTTTCACTAGAGGCTTCTCTCAAGATAGAAATTATTACGGTGGGTGAACAAATTACTGCCGAGCAATTGATAGAAAAGCGCAAAGTTATGAGGATATCTAAGGCAATGATCATGAATATAGGCATCACGTCCGTGTCAAGTAGACCGAAACGATTCTGCATCTACTACTATTACTCCACACATCGACCGCTATCCAGCATGCTTCTAGAGTATTAAGTTCAAAAGAACGGAGTAACGCCTTGATGGCAACAATACAATACGTGCCTTCCTACCCCTGCTGTCACTTGGAAAGGACACCGCAAGATTGAACCCAAAGCTAGGATTAAAATTACCTCTATACGCGTTATTACCAAAATTGTTCCAACCAACAAAATTCACATCCATAGATTCATTATTGTTTTTAATTAAAGTAGACAAAGGCTTATCATTAGGGTCAATAGGATCACTCTTATTAGCAAACAATTTCATAAGCTCATCCATATTCCACTCAAAACATTAATCTCTTCAATTGCATGCACTTTTTTACTAGTCGAAGATCTTTTGGTATGCCATTGAGAATAATTAACCATAATATTATCTAGGAGTTTAGTAGCTTCTCCTAAAGTAATTTCCATAAAAGTACCTCCCGCGACCGAATCTAAAAGATTTCTAGAAGCAAAATTCAATCCAGCATTTTTTTTGTATAATCATCCATAAATTCAAACCATGTGTAGGGCAATTTCTAATCATTAATTTCATCCTCTCCCAAGATTGTGCAACATGTTCATGATCAAGTTGCTTAAAATTCATAATATCATTCCTAAGGGAGATGATCCTAGCGGGAGGAAAATACTTGGAAGTAAAAGCATCTTTACACTTGTTCCATGAATCAATACTATTTTTAGGCAAAGATGAAAACCAAGTTTTAGCACGATCTCGAAGTGAGAACGGAAATAGCTTCAATTTAACAATATCATTATCCACATCTTTTTTCTTTTGAATATCACACAATTCAACGAAATTATTAAGATGGGATGCGGCATCTTCATTGGGAAGGTCGGAAAATTGATCTTTCATAACGAGATTCAGCAAAGCGGTATTAATTTCACAAGATTCCACATTAGCATCCTGAGCAATCGTAGTACTAATAAAATGATTATTATTGGTGTTGGAAAAGTCACAAAATTTGGTATTATCTTGAGCCATCATGGCAAAGCAAGCAATCCAACACACAAGCACACAAGAAGCAAATGAAGAAGACGAACGGAAGAGGGGCGAAGAAAAGGTGAATCTTTTCGAAAATCATTTTAGAAGTGGGGGAGAGGAACACGAGAGGCGAAAGGCGAATAATGTAATGCGAGGGATGAGATTTTATGATGGGTACTTGGTATGTCTTGGCTTGTCATAGATCTCCCCGGCAACGGCGCCATAAATTCTTCCTGCTACCTCTTGAGCTTGCGTTGGTTTTTCCCTTGAAGAGGAAAGGGTGATGCAGCAAAGTATAGTAACTATTTCCCTCAGTTTTGAGAACCAAGGTATCAATCCAGTAGGAGACAACGCGCAAGCCACCGAATACCTACACAAACAAACACCAACCTTGCACCCAATGCGATAAAGGGGTTGTCAATCCCTTCACGGTTATTTGCAACGTGAGATCTGATAGAGATGGATAAATGGTAAAGTAATGTTTTTGGTATTTTTGGTTTATGGAATGGAAAGTAAAAGATTGCAAAGAAAGTAAATAGGAAACTAGAATTGTGGATCGGAAACTTATAGGATGGAAAATAGACCCGGTGGCCATAGGTTTCACTAGAGGCTTCTCTCAAGAAAGGAATTATTACGGTGGGTGTACAAATTACTGCCGAGCAATTGATAGAAAAGCGCAAAGTTATGATGATATCTAAGGCAATGATCATGAATGTAGGCATCACGTTCGTGTCAAGTAGACCGAAACAATTCTGCATCTACTACTATTACTCCACACATCGACCGCTATCCAGCATGCTTCTAGAGTATTAAGTTCACAAAGAACGGAGTAACGCCTTGATGGCAACAATACAATACGTGCCTTCCTACCCCTGCTGTCACTTGGAAAGGACACCGCAAGATTGAACCCAAAGCTAAGCACTTCTCCCATTGCAAGAAAAACCAATCTAGTTGGCCAAACCAAATCGATAGTTTGAAGAGACTTGCAAATATATCAAATAATGCATAAAAGAATTCAAGGAGATTCAAATAATATTCATAGATAAGATGATCATAAATCCACAATTCATCGGATTTCAACAAACACACCGCAAAAGGGTATTACATCGAATAGATCTCCAAGAACATCAAGGAGAACTTTATATTGAGAATCAAATAGAGAGAAGAAGCCATCTAGCTACTAGCTATGGACCCATAGGTGTGAGTTAAACTACTCACGCTTCATCGGAGAGGCAATGGTGTTGATGTAGAAGCCCTCCATGATCGAATCCCTCTCCGGCAGGATGCCGAAAAAGGCCCCAAGATGGGATCTTGATAACCCGCAAGTATACGGGATCAATTGTAGCCTCTTTCGATAAGTAAGAGTGTCGAACCAAACGAGGAGCTAAAGGTAGAACAAATATTCCCTCAAGTTCTATCGACCACCGATACAACTCTAGCACGCTTGATGTTCGCTTTACCTAGAACAAGTATGAAACTAGAAGTACTTTGTAGGTGTTGTTGGATAGGTTTGCAAGATAGTAAAGAACGCATAAATATAAACTAGGGGCTGTTTAGATAAAGAAGCAATAAAGTAAATATAGCGAGTGTGGAAAAGTGGTGGTAGGAGTTGCGAAATTGTCCCTAAGCAATTGACTTCGTTACTAGACCGATAGCAAGTTCTATGTGGGAGAGGCCACTGCTAGCATGTCATCCCTGACTTGGAATTCTATGCACTTATGATTGGAACTATTAGCAAGCATCCACAACTACTAACGTTCATTAAGGTAAAACCCAACCATAGCATTAAGATATATTGGTCCCCCTTCAATCCCGTATGCATCAATTTCTATGCTAGGTTGAAGCTTCTGTCACTCTTGCCCTCCAATACATAGTCCTATCAACATACAACTAACCCTATGGTGTGATCCACACGCACGCTCATATGATGGGCACCAAAGGACAGCAACATAACCACAAGCAAATTAAACCAATCATAACAATTCATCAATCACCGATAGGACAACGAAAATCTACTCAGACATCATAGGATGGCAACACATCATTGGATAATAATATGAAGCATAAAGCACCATGTTCAAGTAGAGGGTACAACGGGTTGCGGAAGAGTGGACCACTGTAGATAGAGGGGGGAAGGTGATGGAGATGTTGGTGAAGATGGCGTAGGTGTTGGTGAAGATCGCGGTGATGATGATGGCCCCCGGCGGCGTTCCGGCGCCACCGGAAGCTAGGGGGAGAGACCCCCCTTCTTCTTCTTCTTCCTTGACCTCCTCCCTAGATGGGAGAAGGGTTTCCCCTCTGGTCCTTGGCTCCCATGGCGTGGGAGGGGCGAGATCCCCTCCGAGATTGGATCTATCTCTCTGTCCCTCTCTGTTTCTGCGTTCCTCCCGTCTGCCTTTTCACCATTTCGTATATATATGGAGATCCGTAACTCCAATTGGATTGAAACCTTCGCCCAGATTTGTCTCCGAAAATTAGATTTCTTGCGGCCGAAGAAGAGCAGTAACCTCCTTACAGGTGGCCCACAAGGGTCAGGGGCGCGCCCAGTAGGGGCAGGCGCCCCCCTGTCTCGTGGCCACCTCGGGCACCGTTTCGCGTTGATTCTTCCTCCGGAAAATCCCAAATATTCCAAAATAATTCTTCGTCCGTTTTTATCCCGTTTGGACTCCGTTTGATATTGGGTTTCTACGAAACATAAAACATGCAACAAACAGGAACTGGCACTGGGCACTGGATCAATATGTTAGTCCCAAAAATAATATAAAAAGTTGCCAAAAGTATATGAAAGTTGAAGAATATTGGCATGGAACAATAAAAAATTATAGATACGACGAAGACGTATCAACATCCCCAAGCTTAATTCCTGCTCGTCCTCGAGTAGGTAAATGATAAAAAAGATAATTTTTGATGTGGAATGCTACCTAGCATAATCTTGATCATATGTCTAATCATGGCATGAATATTAATACACGAGTGATTCAAGGCAATAGTCTATCATTTGACATAAAAACAATAATACTTCAAGCATACCAACCAAGCAATTATGTCTTATCGAAATAACATAGCCAAAGAAAGCTCATCCCTACAAAATCATATAGTCTGGCTATGCTCCATCTTCACCACACAAAGCATTCAAATCATGCACAACCCCGATGACAAGCCGAGCAATTGGTTCATACTTTTTAACACGCTTCAGCTTTTTCAACCCTCACGCAATACATGAGCGCAAGCCATGGACATAGCACTATAGGTGGAATAGCATATGATGATGGAGGTTGTGTGGAGAAGACAAAAAAGGAGAAAGTCTCACATCGACCCGGCTAATCAACGGGCTATGGAGATGCCCATCAATTGATGTCAATGTGAGGAGTAGGGATTGCCATGCAACGGATGCACTAGAGCTATAAGTGTATGAAAGCTCAAACTGAAACTAAGTGGGTGTGCATCCAACTTGCTGGCTCATGAAGACCTCGGGCATTTGAGGAAGCCCATCATCGGAATATATAAGCCAAGTTCTATAATGAAAATTCCCACTAGTATATGAAAGTGATAACTCAAGAGACTCTATATGAAGAACATGGTGCTTCTCTGGAGCACAAGTGTGGTAAAAGGATAGTAACATTGCCCCTTCTCTCTTTTTCTCTCAATTTTTTTTGGTGGGCTTCTTTGGCCTCCTTTTTTTATTTGGGCTTCTTTGGCCTCTTTTATTTTTCATAAAGTCCGGAGTCTCATCCCGACTTGTGGGGGAATCATAGTCTCCATCATCCTTTCCTCACTGGGGCAATGCTCTAATAATGATGATCATCACACTTTTATTTACTTACAACCCAATATTACAACTCGATACTAGAACAAAGATATGACTCTATATGAATGCCTCTGGCGGTGTACCGGTATGTGCAATGATCTAGCGTAGCAATGACATCAAAAAACGGACAAGCCATGAAAACATCATGCTAGCTATATTACGATCATGCAAAGCAATATGACAGTAAATGCTAAAGTGATGTATATGATGATGATGGAAGTTGCATGGCAATATATCTCGGAATGGCTATGGAAATGCCATGATAGGTAGGTATGGTGGCTGTTTTGAGGAAGATATAATGAGGCTTATGTGTGATAGAGCGTATCGTACCACGGGGTTTGGATGCACCGGCGAAGTTTGCACCAACTCCCGAGGTGAGAAAGGGCAATGCACGGTACCGAAGAGGCTAGCAATGATGGAAGGGTGAGAGTGCGTATAATCCATGGACTCACATTAGTCATAAAGAACTCATATACTTATTGCAAAATTTTATTAGCCCTCGAAGCAAATTACTACTACGCATGCCCCCAGGGGGATAGATTGGTAGGAAAAGACCATCGCTCGTCCCCGACCGCTACTCATAAGGAAAGCAATTAGAGAACACCTCATGATCCAACTTCATTACATAACGGTTCACCATACGTGCATGCTACGGGACATGCAAACCTCAACACAAGTATTTCTCAATTTCAAAATTACTCAACTAGCACGACTCTAATATCATCACCTTTATATCGCAAAACTATTGCAAGGAATCAAACATATCATATTCAGTGATCTACAGGTTTTATGTAGGATTTTATGACTAACCATGTGAATGACCAATTCCTGTCATCTCTCTAAATAGATATAAGTGAAGCAAGAGAGTTTAATTATTTCTACAAAAGATATGCCCACGCTCTAACAAATATAAGTGAAGCAAAAGAGCATTCTACAAATGGCGGTTTTCTATGTGAAGAGAAACAGGCAATCCAAACTTCAAATGATATAAGCGAAGCACATGAAGCATTCTATAAAGCCATACTCAAAAGATTTAAGTGAAGTGCAATGAGCATTCTATAAATCAACCAAGTACTATCTCATACCAGCATGGTGCATAAAAGAAAAGTGAAAACTAAATGCAAAAGACGCTCCAAGACTTGCACATATCGCATGAACGAAACGAATCCGAAAACATACCGATACTTGTTGAAGAAAAGGGGATGCCTTCCGGGGCATCCCCAAGCTTAGACGCTTGAGTCTCCTTGAATATTTACTTGGGGTGCCTTGGGCATCCCCAAGCTTGAGCTCTTGCCTCTCTTTCTTTTCCTCATATCGAGACCTCCTCGATCAAACACTTCATCCACACAAAACTTCAACAGAAAACTCGGTACGATCTGTTAGTATAATAAAGCAAATCACTACTCTAAGTACTGTTGCAAACCAATTCAAATTTTGTTTTTGCATTGTGTCTACTGTAATATAGCTTTTCCATGGCTTAATCCACTTATAGAAATTGATAGTTTCATCAAAACAAGCAAACTATGCATCAAAAACAGAACAGTCTGTAGCAATCTGAATATTCACCATACTTCTGGTACCCAAACAATTCTACCAAAATTAGGAAAAATAAACAATTTGTACAGAAAGACATTGCAAAATGAATCAGAACCATTTGACATTCCATTAAAAAAATTAAAATCGCGCACTACAGCCAAAGTTTCTGTCCTGCACCGTACAAACCAACAAGCATTGTAAACATCCTAAAGGCAAACCTTGGCACATTATTTTTATAATACAATGGAATTGTACAAGGGGATAATTATTTTTGATGAAAAGTTTCTGTAATTAAGATTCACAAAGTTTCCGTGAGCATGAACAAAGTTCAGGGCTAGCTCCCACTTTAACAATGCTTGTCTCTCTCACTTTCACTTTCCTTTTTGAAAAGTTTTGGGTTCCCCTCTTTATTTTTGTTTGTTTTTAGACTATATAAAAGCCCGCAACAGAAATAAATGACTCTCTAAAACATCTGGGTTGTCTCCCTGGCAGCACTTTCTTTAAAGCGATTAAGCTAGGCATATAGTCCTCAAGTAATGAATCCACCCGGATCCCAAGGTATATCAAAGCCAATTTTAATTAACAATGATTTGGCATTTAGTAGTGAGCACAAAGTAACATATATCATGCAACAACGAAGTCTAACTCTCTTCCTATGCATCGGCATGTCATAAAAGAACAATTCATGAACACATAGTAAAGGCCAATGCATAGTATAAACAGTTTCTTGCAATTTTATCATATTGGAAACATAGAGAGGTGGTGATATAGTTCCTCTCTCATAATAATTGCAAGTAGGAGCAGCAAGCACATGCATATTATGTCTATCAAATTCATCATGTGTAGTATTAAAACACAACCCATCAATATAATCCTTAATAAGCACAAACTTCTCCGATATAGTGTAGTTTGGAGAATTCAAAAAGATATTAGGACTATCATGCGTGGGTGCAATAGCAACAATTTCATGTTTAACATAAGGAACTATAGCAAGTTCATCTCCATAAGCATCATTCATATTGGCATCTTGGCCACAAGGATAGCAAGCATCATCAAAAAGGGATATTTCAAGAGAATCAACGGGATCATAACAATCATCATAGCAATCATCCTTCGCTAAGCACGAAGGGGAATTAAACAATGTATGAGTTGAAGAGTTACTCTCATTAGAAGGTGGGCACGGGTAGCTAACCCGCTCTTCCTCCTTTTGTTCTTCGCTCTCCTCATCATCTTTTTCATCCAATGAGCTCACAGTTTCATCAAATTCTTCTTCCATAGCTTCCTGCAAAATATTAGTCTCTTCTTGGACAGCGGATAAGTCCTCAATATATGGTTTAACATAGGCATTAGAAGCATAATTATCATAACAATATTCAAGTATGGCAAAATTTTCAGATTTGTAAAGAGTGGCATCATACTTTTCAATCAAAGAAGCAATTTCATAAGCACCCTTAAACGCAACAAATTCTTCAATTTGTTGAACATCATAGTAATTATAAACACCCTTAGCATACGAAGATATGATCTCATTATCAATAAACTCACATTGGTAGGGAAGGTGTTTCTTAGGGTTTTCAGAACAACAAGTAACATCATATATTTCACATAAATTCCAATCATAACATTGCAAACGATGAATTTGATCCAGCAAAAGTTTCCCTTTTTCAGATATACGGTGTCGCACAAGACAAGCATGCTCATCTAAAGATTTGCCCTCAACTAAGCCAGTGGGGGTTTCAGCACGAGCACAAAGGGATCGAAGATGATCCAAGTAAAAAGCTTCAGGAGTGTGATAGATTTTGTGTGGTTCTTCAACCATTGGTTCAATAGGTACAACTAATTTTTTTGGTATTTTGCGTTTCCTACCCATAATAAAGATAGAGAACAACTAAGAACAGCGAATAAAAATTACTTAGTGATAAAGCAAACAAGCACACACGAGAATATTCACCCCACGCTATGAGTCCCCGGCAACGGCGCCAGAAAAAGGTCTTGATAACCCACAAGTATACGGGATCAATTGTAGCCTCTTTCGATAAGTAAGAGTGTCGAACCCAACGAGGAGCTAAAGGTAGAACAAATATTCCCTCAAGTTCTATCGACCACCGATACAACTCTATGCACGCTTGACGTTCGCTTTACCTAGAACAAGTATGAAACTAGAAGTACTTTGTAGGTGTTGTTGGATAGGTTTGCAAGATAGTAAAGAACGCGTAAATATAAACTAGGGGCTGTTTAGATAAAGAAGGAATAAAGAAAATATAGCGAGTGTGGAAAAGTGGTGGTAGGAGTTGCGAAATTGTCCCTAAGCAATTGACTACATTACTAGACCGATAGCAAGTTTTATGTGGGAGAGGCCACTGCTAGCATGTCATCCCTGGCTTGGAATTCTATGCACTTATGATTGGAACTATTAGCAAGCATCCGCAACTACTAACGTTCATTAAGGTAAAACCCAACCATAGCATTAAGATATATTGGTCCCCCTTCAATCCCGTATGCATCAATTTCTATGCTAGGTTGAAGCTTCTGTCACTCTTGCCCTCCAATACATAGTCCTATCAACATACAACTAACCCTATGGTGTGATCCACGCGCGCACTCATATGATGGGCACCAAAGGACAGCAACATAACCACAAGCAAATTAAACCAATCATAGCAATTCATCAATCACCGATAGGACAACGAAAATCTACTCAGACATCATAGGATGGCAACACATCATTGGATAATAATATGAAGCATAAAGCACCATGTTCAAGTAGAGGGTACAGCGGGTTGCGGAAGAGTGGACCGCTGTAGATAGAGGGGGGAAGGTGATGGAGATGTTGGTGAAGATGGCGTAGGTGTTGGTGAAGATCACGGTGATGATGATGGCCCCCGGCGGCGTTCCGGCGCCACCAGAAGCAAGGGGGAGAGACCCCCCTTCTTCTTCTTCTTCCTTGACCTCCTCCCTAGATGGGAGAAGGGTTTCCCCTTTGGTCCTTGGCTCCCATGGCGTGGGAGGGGCGAGAGCCCCTCCGAGATTGGATCTATCTCTCTGTCCCTCTCTGTTTCTGCGTTCCTCCCGTCTGCCTTTTCACCGTTTCGTATATATATGGAGATCCGTAACTCCGATTGGATTAAAACCTTCCCCCAGATTTTTCTCTGAAAATTAGCTTTCTTGCGGCCGAAGAAGTGCAGTAACCGCCTTACGGGTGGCCCACGAGGGTCAAGGGCGCGCCCCCTGTCTTGTGGCCACCTTGGGCACCGTTTCGCGTTGATTCTTCCTCCGGAAAATCCCAAATATTTCAAAATAAATCTCCGTCCATTTTTATCCCGTTTGGACTCCGTTTGATATTGGGTTTCTGCGAAACATAAAACATGCAACAAACAGGAACTGGCACTGGATCAATATGTTAGTCCCAAAATTAATATAAAAAGTTACCAAAAGTATATGAAAGTTGAAGAATATTGGCATGGAACAATCAAAAATTATAGATACGACGGAGACGTATCAGATCTCACGGGTACAAAAGGTTGCAGCGGTGGAAAAGTGGTTTAGTGGCTCCCCTCGAAGTTTTGGGGGTATTTGAGAATATATATAGGAGGAAGATCTAGGTCAGGGGGGTCACCGAGGGGCCCACAAGGTCGGGGGGGGGGGGGGCGCCCTCCACCCTCGTGGGTCTTCTGACTTGCACTCCAAGTCTCCTGGGTGTCTTCTGGTCCAAGAAAAATCATTGCAAAATTTTTATTCCGTTTGGACTCCATTTGGTATTCCTTTTCTGCCAAACTCTAAAACAAGGAAAAAAACAGGAAGTGGCACTAGGCTCTAGGTTAATAGGTTAGTCCCAAAAATCATATAAAATAGCACATTAATGCATATAAAACATCCAAAACAGATAATATAATAGCACAGAACAATAAAAAATTATAGATACGTTGGAGACGTATTAAGCATGCCCAAGCTTAATTCCTGCTCGTCCTCGAGTAGGTAAGTGATAAAAACTGAATTTTTGATGTGGAATGCTACCTAACATATTTATCCATGTAATTCTCTTTATTGTGGCATGAATGTTCAGATCCGTAAGATTCAAAACAAAAGTTCAATATTGATATAAAAACAATAATAATTCAAGCATACTAACAAAATAATTATTTAATCTCAACATAACATGGCCAAAGAAAGTTTATCCCTACAAAATCGTATAGTCTGGCTATGCTCCATCTTCATCACACAAAATATTCAAATCATGCACAACCCCGATGACAAGCCAAGCAATTGTTTCATACTTTTGATGTTCTCAAACCTTTTCAACTTTCAGGCAATACATGAGCGTGAGCCATGGACATAGAACTATAGGTGGAATAGACGGTGGTTGTGGAGAAGACAAAAGAAGAAGGAGATAGTCTCACATCAACTAGGCGTATCTACGGGCTATGGAGATGCCCATTAATAGATATCAACCAGTAGAGCGTCCGTGTGTTGCTACGGGCCTACGATGCATATAAATAAATCAAACAAATGATTCATGTTGTTTCCAAGGTCGAAGCTTATTTCTTCTTCATACGTCTGGGCGTATTTAGACATCTAACTGGCGCTCAAAGGGCTTCCCAAAATTCAACCGTCTAGACGGTCCAGGCTCCCCAAATCCAGAACATATGTGTATGGTGGTGGGATATGGTCGTCCAGGCTCGCCATGTTATCTCCAACACATGCAACATGTGGGCCCAACAAGGAACTCCTCCTCATGACCCACCCTTCCCTTTTCCTGTCGAACCCTCCCGTTCTCGTCGGTTTCCCACCGTTGCGGGACATTTCTCACTAGAGCCCTCTCCTTTAAAACCGGTTGACACCCACCTCACCTTTGACATGGCCCCATCAATCCTTCACAACCCACCTGCCCACAAACCAACAAACCTTCTACTATCAGATTGTTTTTGTGAACATAATGTAGCCCAACAAAAGAGAGGTTCAAATACCATCCTACATACTTAAATAAATGTACCAGTGGGCAATGCGATATAACTAAATTAGTATTTTTGATCAAGAAACATGCAAGATGGTAAGGATCTTCTCCTCCAGATAGCTCCAGGAAAAAAACATCATTCAAATAATTTTGTTCTGTGTGTCCATGATATGAAATGTATTCAACACACACTGACATACATCATACATGCTTTGCACTCATACTTCTGTGATCTGTACACACCAATTCCGATCTCTTTAGAACTAGTTGGTCTCCTGCATTATGTTTAACTTTATTTCCAATCAAAAAAATTGTAGAATAGATTAAGTTTCAGACTCATGTATAATGCATTTCTTTTCACGCACACCAATGAAAATCACAATCAAATGGTGTTCCTGACTAATTAAGTCACTATATGTTTGACTTTGCCCCTTGAACCCAAAAACTAAATTGATGCCCTTTTCTTGTGCACAATAAATATAAACTAAGTAAATATTGTCAATTATGGAAAAAAATAGATGAGAAATTGTGGGAGCCCACACTATAAACCTATGTTCTTTTGTCAGTTGGTGGCACTAGCATTATTGTCATTTCCTTGAATGATAGCCACTCTTTTTTTCCTGAAGCTATCATGTTCTCCGAATATCGATAATACACAAGTTTGCTTGCATTTGTAGTAAGAGGAACAATCAAATAGGAGCATCCGTGTACGAGGTATTAAAATATCAGATAGTTGGTACCTTTAAATTACTTTGTATAGGTGTTCCACTTATGACAATGCGGTGGACACAAGATATTTGAAGTAATTTTTTCCGATCTTTTGTACTTGAGTTCTTGACAGTATGTCCCTCATATAAAATAGCATAGTTTCATAAATATCATTCCTCATATTCATCAACATCATTATAGAAGTCGACTCTAATCAGCTTTGTATACCAATAACATAGTTTAATAACTTACCTTCCATGTTACCATTGTAGAATTGACAAGGAGTCAAAATAGCTACCACTTACCGGGACTCATCGAAATATTTTAAATGACGAGATATTCTTCTAAGTTCTAAGTAGCTCATATGCAAAACTGATTATTTGTATTACAAATTTCAAACCCGGAAGAAACCAGATCTTGGATGCATGATGAAGCTCGGAGTCGTATGCATTTATGTTTGGACCAGAATAGCTATCAAAACGAAAATGAATCAATTAGTGCCAATTGACTCGATCTTGCCCCTACGAAGAAAAGATACAGAATAGAAGATCCTAATATATACAGCTGGTGAAAAATCAACAAATGCCTAAAAATCAACAAATAGCATCTACTACTATTACTCCACACATCGACCGCTATCCAGCATGCATCTAGAGTATTAAGTTCATAAAGAACAGAGTAATGCCTTAAGAAAGATGACATGATGTAGAGGAATTAACTCAAGCAAAATGATGAAAACCCCATCTTTTACCCTTGATGGCAACAATACAATACATGCCTTGCTGTCACTAGGAAAGGACACCGCAAGATTTAACCCAATGCTAAGCACTGCTCCCATTGCAAGAAAAACCAATCTAGTTGGCCAAACCAAATTGATAGTTCCAAGAGACTTGCAAAGATATCAAATCATGCATAAAAGATTTCAGAGGAGATTCAAATAATATTCATAGATAAGCTGATCATAAATCCACAATTCATTGGATCTCGGCAAATACACCGCAAAAGAGTATTACATCGAATAGATCTCCAAGAGCATCGAGGAGAACTTGGTATTGAGAATCAAAGAGAGAGAAGAAGCCATCTAGCTACTAGCTATGGACCTATAGGTCTGAGGTAAACTACTCACGCTTCATTGGAGAGGCAATGGTGTTGATGTAGAAGCCCTCCGTGATCGAAACCCCCTCGGGCAAGATGCCGGAAAAGGCCCCAAGATGGGATCTCACGGGTATAGAAGGTTGCGGTGGTGGAAAAGTGGTTTCGTGGCTCCACTGGAAGTTTTGGGGGTATTTGAGAATATATAGGAGGAAGATCTAGGTCAGGGGGTCACCGAAGGGCCCACAAGGTCAGGGGGCGCGCCCTACCCCCCTGGGCGTGCCCTCCACCCTCGTGGCTCTTTTGACTTGCACTCCAAGTCTCCTGGGTGTCTTCTGGTCCAAGAAAGATCATCGCAAAAGATTTATTCCGTTTGGACTCCGTTTGGTATTCCTTTTCTGCGAAACTCTAAAACAAGGAAAAAACAAGAACTGGCACTGGGCTCTAGGTTAATAGGTTAGTCCCACAAATCATATAAAATAGCATATTAATGCATATAAAACATCCAAAAGAGATAATATAATAGCATGGAACAATAAAAAATTATAGATGCGTTGGAGAAGTATCAGGCACCTTCGAGTTTTGCACACGTTCAGCTCGGTGACGTCCCTCGCCTTCTTGATCCAGCAAGGTGTCGAGGTAGTAGATGAGTTCCATCAGCACGACGGGTGGTGATGGTGATGGTGAAGTGATTCTCGCAGGGCTTCGTGTAAGCACCGCAAAACTATGACCGACTTGTACCTCTAACCAGGAGGGGCCGGGTTATACCCATGAAGACTTGTAAGACAAAGCCCAGGAAGGAATTGAAGATGGCGGTTCAGGAGGTGACTTATGAGGGGCCCAAGGCCCAAGGGCGGCTTAAGGCCCGTAGATGTAAACTGCCATATGTGTATGACTTGTATCATAAGGCAATTGTAGTTAAGTCACCAGGCCGGACACGTTTATAAGTCGGCCGGGACTCTGTAAGCCACCGGGCGTCGACCTGAGTATATAAAGGGACGACCCGGCGGCGAGTTAGGGGCAAGAAACAAGAGATCGAGAACTAGGTCAAACGTATTCGCTCCCTTGTAATAGAGACACAAGCAATACCACCTCAAACTGGACTAGGCCTTTACCTTCACCGCAAGGGGCCGAACCAGTATAAACTCCCCGTGTCCTTTGTCCCATTTAACCCCTTTAAGCTAATCTCGTTGCGATGGCTCCACGACTAAGTCCACACACTAGGACATCTGCTGTGAGAATCCCACGATAGTTGGCGCCCACCGTGGGGCCAGCGCATGGTGGTTTGAAGTTCTTAAAGGGCAACTTCAAAGGGATCAAGGGATACGCTATGGGCCGAATGACGAAGAGTCGTCGCGGCAAGCTCTACATCGATGACGCAGGCTGGGGCCCCGAGGCCGGCTCAATCGAGTACGGGTACCGGGTCCCCTTCGGCGGAATCCACGTCTTCATTGGCAAGATCGGCGAGCCGGGCCCTGAGCCGGATATCTGCATCGACATCATCGAGATGGCTCAGCGTGCAAGACCCGCCCGAGTTCAGCCCGCCGTGAAGCGTGCCTTCGTGGGATTCATTCATGGAGCGGAACCTGAGGATAGATCTATGTCTGATAGTGAGACGGTCGTTTACTCGGATGGTGAGTCATCTGGTGAAACTGAATCGCTCTACCAACTGCAAGATGGCCGGCTTGGGGGTTGTTCCGATGGCGATAGTATTCCGGACCCCTATGAGCCGCCAAACAGAGCTGCGATCTTTATGGCCGGTACACAACCAGCGCAGAGCTCTTCGACTTTGGCAGCGATGATCTCTGGGTCAGTAGCGGCAACGGCTGCCGGGGCAGGAGGCCCTGTGCGCCTGCCGGCTCAAATCATAACAGACCTGCTGGATAAACTGACAACATTGTTGACAGTGGTGGTTAAACCGGCAGATCAGGATCAGCATAATGCGGAAGTTGCAAAACTACGTGATGATATAACACATGCCAAGGAGCTGAACGCAGAGAGTACTAGGATGGCTGCAGAGCGGGCCGCTTTGGATGCTCGGGCGCAGCGGATTTAGTCGGAGTCTTTCCGGCCCATGATGGATCAGAATGCTTCAAACGAAGTCATGAGGAGGAGGCATCAGACTCGTCTGCTGTCGATTTACAAGGCGAGGAATCTCTTTAACATGCCCGGAGCAGGGCCCAGTAACCCGCCAGAGGTAAACGAGGGTGAAGCACCTGGGACAGGGGCACCGGTTTAGCCACGTACGATAGAGCTACCATGTCTGAATACGACTCCGCCTCAATATGTGCCAACGCCGCCGGGTCATTATTCTAACCCTCTGGATAATATGATTGCTGCGGTGACACGGCTGGCCGCTTTACCAGTTGAGGGTGAGACACCGGCGGCAATGGAGATACGACGGGCCAGAGAATTGCTTCAGACGGCTTTGGCCCAACAGGCAGCTTATTCTCACAGACGTGAGAGGATCCATTCAACTCCTCGCCCAAGTCGGAGTTAGAGTAGGCATATTGATGAGCCGGCTGTGTCAAGCAGTGGGCGGAACCGCAACCCGCCCAGTGGACATAACTCAGTAGGCGGTGGGGCTAATGCCCAGAACGTAGTGGATCAAGGAAGAGCGTGTCGGGAGGCTGAGCTGGTGGCTCGGTATGCGACTCATCAGCATTCCCCAGTTCGTCCGACAGCTTCGGTGGAAATAGGTGTGACTTCTAGGACTTTGGGTGTGCCGTGTTTAGTACCGGCTCTGCGTAACGAGCGTTTTCCCAAGGACTTCAAGGGGCCTCACAAAGTACCTAACTATACGGCCGACATAGCCCCTGAGGCATGGGTTGAGAGTTATGAGATGGCCATGGAACTTCTGGATGTCAGTGAGGCTGCATGTGCTAAATATTTCACCATGATGTTGGATGAAATGACCCGCACTTGGTTGAAGGGCCTGCCAGCTAACTCTATTGGGTCATGGGCCGAGTTCAAAGCTCGTTTTATTCATAATTTCAAGGATACATGCAAACAACCCATGTTGATTGTGGACATGGCGGCTTGTGTGCAAGAAGAGGGTGAGTCGACAACCCACTGGGTGCGCTGGGTCTCAGCAATTCTGCACTCGTTAGATCGTGTCAAAGCTGATTCAGCAGTCCTAACGTTGGAAGGCAATTGTCGTTTCACACCTTTGAAGCAGAAGTTAGGGCGGCTCAAATGTCACTGCAATGACATGGGGACGCTCATGGCCGCTCTATTTAAATATGCTGACTCTGATGGTACCAAGGACCCTGAGTCTGAGGATGAAAAGCCGGGAAAGGGAAAGAAGAGCAGTAACACCAGAGGGCAACAACATAATCCGACGAGTCAAGGAGGCAATGGTAAGCGCAAAGCTGATAACAATTTGGACTTTGTAGCTAACACCAATACGCAGAATAATGGTCAGCGGCGTAAGGGTAAGCCGCCCCCACGGCTTGGGGATCAGGCTTCAATCTTGAACAGATGCTGAATCAGCCCTGCCCGAGGCATGGTACGCGTGAAAGGTTGTCCACTCACCTTTGGAAGAATTGCTTCATCATGAAGGAGTATAAAAATTCCAATCTTTTTCAAGACAATCACAGGCCAGGTGGTGGCTCAGGATCCAGCTCTCAGGGCCCGGGTTATGGTGGTGGCGGTTCTAATATTGGATTCCAAGGTAATCAAGGCAATCATGGCAACCAGGGCGGTTTTCATCAACAGTCTGGTCAGGGAAACCAGCAGCACCATCAGTCCGGTTATTAGAATAACCCGGAGCAGCTCAATAGTGGGCAGTACCACGTCTTCACCATGAGTTTATGCAAATGGGATCCGAAGCTCCATAAAAGCGCTGAATGCCGTTGAGCCGGCAATTCCCTGTTACTTGTGATGGTCTTAGCAACCCATTGTGTGGAGTCAAGAGGATCACCCGCCCCAGGTTGATAATTCGGGTCATCTGGCTTTGGTTGTGGCACCTCAGGTTGGAGGGTACAAGTTCACTAAGGTGCTCATGGATGGAGGTAGCAGCATCAATATCCTTTATTATGATACTTTCCGCCACATGGGGTTGACTGATAAAAATCTTAGGCCGTCCAATACTGTTTTTCATGGAGTGGTGCCTGGTAAGTCGGCATATTCGGTAGGCAAGATTGCTTTGGAGGTCGGCTTTGGGGATGAATATGATTCCCGGGCTGAAACATTAACCTTTGAGGTGGTCAAAATCCAAAGCCCATATCATGCTCTGTTTGGACGGCCGGCTTATGCCAAGTTCATGGCACAGCCTTGTTATGTTTATCTGCAGCTCAAGATGCCGGGTTACAAGGGTACTATCACAGTGCATGGAAGCCGGAAGATAGCTTTGGAATGCAAAGAAGGGGACACGGCTTATGCTGAGTCCGTATGTGCCACAGAAGAATTGAAGTTCTATAAGGACAATGTCGACCCGGCTGATATGACGTCTCTGAAAAAGCCAACTACGGAGCATGACCCGGCCTGGAAATTTAAATCGGCAGATGACACCAAGCTAGTTGACTTCGTCCCTGGTGATCCATCTAAGTAGTTTAGTATCAGTGCTAACCTGGATCTGAAATAGGAAAGCGCGCTCATCGAGTTCATCCGTAAGAACCGGGACATCTTTGCATGGAAACCTTCTGACATGCTAGGTGTACCGAGGGAACTCGCTGAGCACACTCTTAATATTGATCCCAAGTTTAAGCCGGTCAAGCAGTTTCTTCATCGTTTCAATGAAGAGAGGCGTAAGGCCATCGGTGAAGAGGTAGCCCGGCTCTTGGCGGCTGGGTTTATTGTTGAGGGTTTTCAGCCTAAGTGGTTGGCTTACCCGGTGCCGGTACTTAAGAAGAACGACACTTGGCGTATGTGTGTAGATTACACGGATTTAAACAAGGCTTGCCTGGCTGATCCTTTTGCTCTCCCCCATATCGATCAGATTATTGATGCTACGGCGGGTTGTGAGTGTTTAAGTTTTTTGGATGCTTATTCTGGTTATCATCAGATCAAGATGGCAGTTAAGGACCAGGTGAAGACAGCTTTTATAACTCCCTTTGGAGCCTTCTGCTATGTGTCTATGCCTTTTGGGCTCAAGAGTGCCCAGGTGACTTATTAACGCTGTGTGCAGAATTGTCTTCATAATCAGATTGGGCGCAATGTTCATGCTTATGTGGATGATATTGTGGTGAAATCGAGAAAGAAGGAAACATTGATAGACGACTTAAAGGAGACCTTTGATAATCTCCAGGTTTATAAGATGATGCTTAACCCGGCCAAGTGCGTTTTTGGTGTGCCGGCAGGCAAGCTCTTGGGTTTTCTGGTTTCTAACAGAGGCATTGAAGCTAATCCGGAGAAGATCAAAGCCATTACTTCTTCGGCTAAGCCGGCGTGTATCAACGATGTTCAATGTCTGGCGGGTCGTATTGCGGCCCTAAGCCGGTTCATAAACCGGTTGGGTGAGAAGGCTATCCCTCTGTATTAGATGATGAAAAAGACAGATAATTTTGTCTGGAGTGACGCCGCTAATGCAACATTTGAGGACTTGAAGAAGCAGCTTGCTGAGCCGCCCGTTCTTGCTGCTCCTATTGATAAGGAGCCATTGTTGTATGTGGCTGCTAATGCTCGGGCTGTCAGCGTAGCTATTGTGGTGGAACGGAAGGAGGCAGGCAAGGAGTACCCGGTTCAAAGGCCGGTTTACTAGATCAGTGAGGTACTCATTGAATCCAAGCAGAGGTATCCGCACTGGCAGAAGATTGTATATGGGGTGTTCATGGCCAGCCGAAAGCTTAAGCAATATTTTTTGGGTCATCCCATCACCGTGGTTAGTTCTGCTTCTTTAGGGGATATTATTCAAAACAGAGAAGCCACAGGTCGGATAGCTAAGTGGGCCATTGAGCTTGGACCTCATGGTCTGAAGTATATGCCTCACACAGTCATCAAGTCTCAAGCATTAGTGGATTTCATCAATGACTGGACAGAATGGCAGATGCCTGAAGAAAAGCCAAATAACACGTATTGGACTATTCACTTTGACGGGTCCAGGCAATTGGAGGGTTCGGGGGCTGGAGTTGTGCTAGCTTCCCCTCGAGGTGATAAATTTTGTTATGTTCTCCGGTTGATGTTCCCTCGCACTAACAATGCAGCTGAATATGAGGCCTTACTCCACGGTCTTCGGATGGCTAAGGAGATGAGCTTAAGCCGGGTGAGGTGCTTTGGCGACTCAGACTTGGTAGCTCAACAAGTTTCTGGTACTTGGGATTCTAAGGATCCGCTCATGGCGGCTTATTGTCGAGAGGTTGATGCTATTGCGGGCCACTTCAAGGGTTATCAGGTTGAGCATATTGATCGAAGGAAGAACGGGGTGGCTGATGCTTTAAGCCGGCTAGGCTCTCAGCATAAGCCGGTGCCGCCTAGTACTTTCTTAGATATTCTGTATAACCCCTCTGTCAAGTTGCCTATAGAGGAAGATCTTGCTATTCATGACCCAGAAGCGCAGTTGGTGGCGGCTCTTCATGTAATTCCTGATTGGACAGTTCCATATTTGGCTTATATGACCCGGGGCGAGTTACCTGAGGATGAAACCTTAGCCAGGCAGATAACCCGGCGGTCCAAGTCAATGACCATTGTCAATGGAGAGCTACATCATTGTAGTGTCACAAGGGCATTTCAACGTTGTGTTTCACCCGAAGAAGGCCGTGAAATTCTATGAGAGATTCATGAAGAAGATTGTGGTCATCAGGCCGGCTCTAAATCTCTTGTTGCTAAGGCTTTTCATCATGGATTTTATTGGCTGACGGCTCATGTTGATGCTGAAGACCTAGTCAGTAAGTGTGATGGATGTCAGAAATTTTCATGACGAGCCCATGTTCCGGCTCAAGAATTGAGGATGATTCCAATTACTTGGCCATTTGCAGTCTGGGGGCTTGATATGGTTGGACCTTTCAAAAGGTCCAAGGATAAAAAAACACACCTCCTGGTGGCAGTTGACAAGTTTACAAAGTGGATTGAGGCTGAGCCGGTCAGTAAATGTGATGCAGCAACGGCAGTTCAATTCATTAAAAAGGTGATTTTCCGTTTTGGTTTTCCCCACAGTATCATAACTAAGAATGGCACTAATCTCTCCAAGGGAGCCATGAAATAGTTTTGTCAACGTGAGGATATTTGACTTGATGTATCATCAGTGGCTCACCCCCAGTCCAATGGGCAAGCTAAGAGAGCCAATCAAGAAATTTTGAAAGGCATCAAGCCCCGGCTTATGGTCCCTTTGTAGAGGACACCGGGTTGTTGGGTGGAAGAGTTACCCTCAGTCATATGGAGTATCAATACTACCCCCAAGAGGTCTACGGGTTACACGCCCTTCTTCATGGTTTATGGAGCAGAAGCAGTTCTTCCCAGTGACATCCGTCACGACTCGCCTCGCGTGGCGGCTTATGTTGAAGCTGATAATGAAAAAGCACGTCAGGATGCACTTGACCTGTTGGATGAAGAGCGTGACCTTGCGATAGCTCGTTCGGCGATTTACCAGCAAGATCTACGCCTCTATCACAGCCGCCCGCTTAAGACCAGAACTTTTCAGGAAGGTGATTTGGTGCTCCGGCTCATCCAGGATCAAACTGATATGCACAAGCTATCCCTGCCTTGGGAAGGACCTTTTGTGGTCAGCAAGAATCTGAACAATGGGTCATATTACCTTATCGATGTTCGAGACCACAAGGACTCACGCACGTCGGAGGAGGAGACCCGCCGGCCATGGAATATTGCTCATCTTCGGCCTTACTATACCTGAGCCACAGGCTCGTCTGATGTACATATTTTGACAACGTATATATTATGCTAAATATAATAAAGCCGGCATCCCTGATAAAGCAGGGCTTCTATCGTTTATCTTTATTAAATAATGAATCTATGAAAATTTCATGTGGTCACATGGGGGCTTCCGACTCATTGAGCGACGTTATGATTACCCTTTGATCCGACTCATATGCCATGATTATAAAAGTACTTGGGGGCTTGCTACCCAGGTCAAAGGGACCAAAGAGAGTCTGTTGCAAAGCACAACTCAAACATAGGTGCCCATTGAGCACAGCTCAAAAATATTACTTGGGGGCTCTTTGTTCAACAGACAAGAGTTTTTATGACCCGTGTAATAGGCTTAAAAGCCAGGTGTATTCACCTAAAAATCTGGGTTATCCTACCTTTCTTAAGTCTGCCACTCCGCCCAGGTAATCCTGGAATGACCCGCCGTACTCTTAACAAGTCAATCTTACATAGACCCTGAACTTGTCAGAGTTAAAACGACGATTGGTTGTGTGAGGTCTGACTTATAAGGTTTGTATGAAGGTTTAACTCAGTGGTTGTGCGGCCCTTGAAAGCACTTGATTTTAAAGCCCGACAGCCTATGAAACGCCTTATTATCTTTTGTTTTTATTGGAAAGATTTTTTAGGGTTATCTTCTATACATGTTAAAAACCAATGAGGTTTCTAATGTTGCAAATATCCGGTGTTTATTAAACCCGGCCTGGCTTTAGACTACAAGTCGCCAGGATATGATAAGGAAATACCCGCGTTTGTTAAAACCCGGTCTGGCTTTGGACTATAAGACGCCAGTACATGATGATATTGAATCACTTGGAAGCATTGTGCTCTAAGGTTTGGGATATTACCCCTTCCAGCTTATGACATCATAAGCCGGCAACACATGACAATTGAGAAAAAAGCATTGTATGTTCAGATTTTTGCGTTATCACCCTTACTACATTGGTATGATAAGCCGATAGTATAATCAAATATCAAAGGTATGATATATTTTGATATGATTACATATGATTATGATTAAACTGGCCCTGGTTATAACTATTTTGGTTACCAGTGGTTTTATATTGGGCATTATGACCCGTCCAGCGGTAAATCGCCAGGATACCTGTAATCTGTTTGTATGCAGGAACAAATTCAAATTGCTAATAACATAAGCACAAGTAGCCGATCCTAAACTGGTGAAACCATAGTGTCAGGCAAAGCACACTATGCGTGATGGCATAGCAGGTCAAGAGTTTAAGCTAGCCTATTACAAGGCATCTGATGGCCCAACAAAAATAAGTATTCATCAAAGTTATCAAGTACAACAAAGTATTCTGATAGAAACACCGGCTTATGATTGTTGGTGGGTTGAAGCTTCAGGATCTTTGCACCTCTTCTTCATCCTCAACTCCTTGCTTATCAATCGGCTGGAAGTCAGACGTAGCCCAGTTGATACCGGTCAATGCTCTAAACATAGCCTCATCATCAATAAGATTGGATGGATCAATATCAGGGGCAAAGGTGTGCTTACGGATTGGAGGAATAAGATCTGTGGGTTCATGAACCGGCATGCTAAGCTTCTTGTTGTTGGCATCATAAGCCGCCTGGTATGAGGATAAGCTGGTCTCGTCGGCTAGTTTGCTTGCTAACAGACGCATAGCTCTTGCTATTTCTGCCAAGGCATCAGCACTGAAATCCGATCCATCTTCTTTCACACTGGGGCACCCTTTGGCCAAATCCTCTGGGTCAAGATCGGCCTGCCATGCTTTGGCCCGGCTTAAAGCAGTTAAAGCGCCAGCTCTGGCAGCTCCCCGTTTTAAGTCATCAATTCTTCTGGGCAGTACTGATAATTGCTTCAAAGTGTCTTGGATAAGTGTTGAAGGAGTTTTCTTATGCATTGTAGCAGCAATGGTTCGTTGAGCACCAGTATATAGCTGCTCTACAAGATTGTAGACAACTTTAAGCCAGACGCGCATATCTGAGCCTAACTTAGCGCTCCGAGAGCCTGCATCAGTAAAATTATGGGTAAGCCGGCAGCAGTATGTCATATGATTGTTAAGATGCAAGGGAGACATGTTCTTACCAAAGATGGCTGATGACATAATGTTGATTTGCTGCTTTAAGCCGGATAACTCCCCAGTCACTGGTTTAAGCACGGTTTCAGCCTCCTCTGCTCTTTTCAACAGAGCTACTTTTTCAGTTTTCCAGCCAGTCTTCTCAGAATTGAAGTTTTGTTTTAGCCGTTCAATAGTCTCCAAAGCAGATTTCAGCTCTGACTTGGCCTTGGATGTTTCCGATTGCTGAGTTTTGATGTTGGCTTTAAGGTCATTAAGCTGTGAGTCTTTTTCAGCCAATTCAGCCTGTGACATCAGCACACACAGACAAGGTTATGGTCATGATTACTCTTTGAAGTCCCAAGCACAATACAAGTATTATCCTTGGCACTTGGGGGCTAATGCATATTGCTCTTTTGAAAAAACAACATTTTGTAAGTCCCAAGAACAGTACAAGTATTATCCTTGGCACTTGGGGGCTAATGCATATTGCTTTGTTCCAAGTTATATTTATAACCTGGACAAATGATGCCAGCTGACTTATAAAGACTACAGATTGGGATGTTAATTTTCAACAAGTGATAAGTCTCAGCTTAGCATAATTGTTAAGCCGACCCTTGGGGGCTACAGATGCAATGTTTATTTTTACTATTCAAAAGTCCCGGCTTAATATAATTGTTAAGCCGACCCTTGGGGGCTACATATGCAGAGTTGAAATACTATTATCACAAGACTGGCTACTGAGTTTTACCTGTGCAACTATTGAAGTTCACCGCACATTCTATTCTATCATGTCCAGTAAACTTGGCGGCTAAGGGAAATATACTTATATGAAAGGAATTGTAATATTTACCTCATAGCATTCCTTCATCAAGTTCACTAAGCCGGCTTCGAAGTCACGGCTGGTATACAGGCGATTCAAATAGCCGGATGGAGGTATTGGGCACTGAAATGAGTGTAACTCTCCAGGTCTACTTTCCACTTGCCCTTATCTTCAGCAGAAAGTTCTTCTTTTGCGTTGTGCCTGGATAAGGCGGTAGGACGACCCAGAGTCGTGAAACCATGGCTAGTAATGGTGACATCATCATCTTTCTCCTCTGCCGGCTTAACAGGACTGGTTGTCCTGACAGGACTTAGCGGATTCGCATCAGACGGGTTATCATTCATTGGGTTAATATCAACATTATGATCTTGTGGTGGAAAATCATCAACAATGTTGTCATCAATTGGCCGAGAAAGCTCTGATTGTTGTTTTTCCGGCTCAGGTGGATTGGAGTCATTAACCAGCTTATTTAACCTGGCTTTCTTGCTGGGCTTAGCTTGGGCCCTGAAAAATAAAAGGTAAGTGGAAGTCAAGAGAATGATCGAGTATACAAGTTGGAATAACTGGAAATGAGCTTACCCAGGTATAGTTTTGAAGGCTGTAATGTGTGTTCCTGTTCAGTCACCAGAGGAGGAGTGAGAAGTCCCCTGATAGTTTGAATCAGATGGGTTAAGAGGTTGTCGAAAATAACTCGCCTTGGGGCAAAGTATGTCAGAAATATGTAAGACCTCTGGACGACGTTTGCGAGGCGGGGCGTTTGGTAAGCCGGTAGATGTAATCACATTGCCGCTATGCCGGGTCGTGCGGCGAGCTTCGTTTTGCTGTTTCTTCAAAAGAAAGTTTGGATCCAAGTGAGCTAAGGGGTGAGAAAAGCTTACTTTCCAGCTTGCTTGTCAAGTTTTCAGAGTTGGCAGAGTTTCTGAGCTGGAGGAAAGAGTAATTACCTCTGCGTCATCTGCACGGCTAGCTTCTGCATCGTCCTGGTAATAATCATTGTCAATGAGATGTATGAAAAAAGAGCCAAGCACTACAAAAAAAGACACATCTGTGACATTTTTGGGCGAACGAAATTTTTTCCTGTCATACTTATGACACTTCTATGACGATAATTGTGACAAAACCCGGTATCGTCATAGATGTGGTGGGCTCCTACTTCTATGACAAAAAATCATGACAGAAAATGGGCTTTTCGTCCTGGGCGGGCCGGAGACACAGCTGCATGACATTCTTTGGGCCGTCCATGACGGAAAAAACCGTGGTAGAAGCGAGGGCGACGAAAATATCGGGGTGTTCCTGGTTACGGTGGGTGGTCGGGGCCGAGCGATGCACGTTTCTCTCGTACACGCACGCGCGTGGGTGCGAGGCGTTGGGATCTAACTGAACCCGAGCGAGGCATTGGGCTCTAACTGAACCCGAGCGATTGCACTGCAGGCTACGCGTTACTGAAATCGAGCGATCGATCGATGGCTGTTAACTGAACCCGATCAAGCGACTCCTTCGCTACTGCTACTAACTGAAGCCGATCCATGCTGCCTCTGGATGAACAGTGAGCGTTGCTGGGGGGGTTTGGATGAACAGTTCCCGGGGAACCCTGTGGTGTTGCCTCTGGATGAACAGTGAGCGTTGCTGGGGGGTTTGATGAACAGTTCCTAGTGGGGGTGGATGAACAGGACCCCGTGGTGTTGCCTCTGGATGAACAGGACCCTGATCGATCGAGCCGGTTGGGGCTGGATGAACAGGACCCCGTGGAGGGCTGGATGAACAGGACCACCCCGTGGAGGGCTGGATGAACAGTAGATGGTGGAGGGCTGGATGAATAGTAGCCCGTGGAGGGGTGGTTGAATAGTAGCCGTGGAGAGGGCTGGTTGAACAGTAGCCGGTGGAGTAGCGTGTAGTGGAGGCTGGATGAACAGGAGCCCGTGGATGAACAGTCGCAGGTGGAGCCTGGAGGAGGTCGACAGTGGATGAACAGTAGCCCGTGGAGGCTGGAGGGGTCGATGGTGGAGATGAACAGTATCCCGTGGGGTCCCGTTTTGCGGTACGCCACAGCCCTCCCGATGAAAAAGACCCCTGTTTTCGACCGTAGCGCTCCAACACAAGTCCGTTTTCCTCCGTTTGCGGGTACGCCACACCCCTCCCGATCAACAGGATCCCCGTTTCGACCGTAGGAGGTCCGTTTCCTCCGTTTTGCCGGTACGCCAGACCCTCCCGATGAACAGGATCCCGTTTCGAAACGTGGCCGGTCGAACACAAGGCCGTTTCCTCTGTCTGTGGTACGCCAGGCCTCGTTTCCATCGGCTGTTCCGTCCAAGCCCCCGGTTGAGCTCCCGACGCATTCCGTTGCCCCGATGACACGAGCATTCGTTGGCCTCCCCATGAACACGACGGACGACGCAGTTTCTCCGTTCCGACCCAGCCATGTACACGAGCCCTGGCTGTACGTATGCGTGAGTAGGCGTTCGAGACCCCGCCCGTTGTACGTACGTGGCCGTATTTATTTCTTGCACCCTGGCCGCTGTACGTTACGTGTACATGCTACGTGCGCGCCTCTACTACGACACGTGCGCGGCCTCTACATCGACCAGTATGTACGTACACGTTCGCGACCAGAATGACAACGCTACGTACGCTTCGACCAGGTGGGTCCCGACTGTCAGGCACTTCCTTGCGTGCGAAGATGTAGCTGGTGGGTCCCAGCAGTCAGGGGGGCGAATCGTTTTTTTTGCCCGGACGCACTTCCTTGCGTGCGAAGATGTCGCTGGTAGGTCCCAGCAGTCAGGGGGAAACGTTTTTTTCGCGAAATACGGTTGCCCGTCCGGTGGGTCCCTGCTGTCAGGTGGAGGAATCATTATTTTCCGCGTAATAAGGAGGCACTTCCTTGCTGCGGCCGTGGACCCAGCTGTCAGCCTCTCCACGTACAGTCCACGTCCGATGGAAGCCGTTCCTTGACCACGTTGACCATGCCGCGCCGAGAGCACCAGGGCGGTGGACGACGGCGAGGCCTAGGAAGGGGACGACGCGGAGCCGGGGAAGACGCGGCAGTGGATGCCCACGCGTAGAGGAGTATGAGGGTTCACTGGTTCGCTGCGGTGTGAGGCTGCCGCCGCCGCAGAATAACAGGGGGTGTGGGTGAGTAGAGGGATGGCCTGGCCAGCGGTGGGAGTAGTAGGGGGCGGTGAGGCCTCCGCGGCATTGCAGCCGGCCACGGGAGGCAGGAGCACGAGGCACGACCGGCGCTGCTTTGGGCGGCTGGAGCAAGAAGACCAGAGGTTGAAGAAGCACTACGGCCGTTGGATGGACATCGTACGGTCACTGGAGCTAGAATCGTTCATATTGACTAAGTTGACAAAGCCCTCCGTCCCCGTCAACTTAGTTGGCCCACAAGTCAGCCTCCCACTATTGTGGGTCCCAGCTAGCAGGGGGTATTCATTTTTTGTGCGTAATAAGGAGGCACTTCCTTGCGTGCGAAGATATAGCTGGTGGGTCCGACCTGTCAGCGGTGGGAACGTTTTTTCGCGAAATACAGAGGCCCTTCCGGTGGGTCCCAGCTGTCAGGTGGAGGAATCATTATTTTGCGCGTAATAAGGAGGCATTTCCTTGCGTGCGGCCGTGGACCCAGCTGTCAGCCTCTCCACGCACAGTCTACTTCCGATGGTGTCGTTCGTTGACCACGTTGACCACTCCGCGCCGAGCGCATCCAAGGTGGTGGACGACGGCGAGGCCCCGGACAGCAACGAGCCGGAGATGGGAAGACGCGGGAGTAGAGTCGCAGACGGAGAGGTGTACGAGGGTTAACTGGTTCTGGTGCGGTGTGGTTCGGCAGTCGGTGGAGAAGAACAGGAGGTGTGGAGGGGTGGAGGGATGGCCTGGCCAACGGTGGAGTAGCGCTTCACAGCGAAGCGTGCTAAGCAGAGCTGCTAGCAGCAGGAGGCGGGAGCAGGTGGTCCCGGCGGCGCTGGAGGAAGAAGACGAGAGATTGAAGATGGATGCCGGTCGTTGGATGTAAATCCAACGGCTAACGATGTCAGAATCATTTGTTGACTAAGTTGACAACGACTTGCATTGGCTTCGACCTATTGGCCCACATTTCAGCCTCCAAAAATGTGGCACGTATTCAACCCATTTTTTCAGAATTTACAGTCTTTTTTTGCGGGGTAGAATTTACAGTCCATTTGATCTTTTTTTTGAATTACAGTCCATTAGCTGGGCTGGGTGAACAAATAATGTAGCGTCCATGCGGCCCATTTATGTTTTTCCTAAAAAATTACAGGCCATTTGCACTTTCTCGAAATACACGATTTTGCTGGGCTGATTCTAATTATAATGTTGGGGTGGGCGCAGCAATGTTATCAAAAAATAAACAGGGGCTGAGCATTTTGTTATATATATATATTTAAATAATAAGTGATTTATTATTACATTGGTCCTTAAATCTTACCAAGCTTTTGTACACAATCACCAGGATTTTCGTTGCCAAAAAAATCCAGGATTTTATTGTTAAGAAATTATTTTTATAAGTTAATAAGATGTGGGATATTGTTTTCTTACATATGTAAGTATCTGTTAAATATATGATGACAATAACAATAATATATAATAACATATAAAATAATTTAAATATATATAATATAGTTAGAAGGGAAACATAAGTTGGACCAGGCGTTCCTATTCTTATATAGAAAAATAGAACAGACCTCTGCGTTTTCTTCAAAAAAATACATAAATTGGGCTGCCGATGTTTCAGGAAAAATAAAACCTCGGATGGGAGGTCCATAGGCCGGTCGATACATGACGGCCCTCAAGAAAATACAAACAGGCCTATGGACCTCCCATCCGAGGTCGTGGGCTGCGCATGTTAAAAAAGAAAGCCTAGACGGGGCAGCCCAAAACCCAGCTGATACTTGCTGCCCCAGTGATAATAAATGATACCTGCCAGCTCCCCGGCTTCGTTGTGAATTTATCTCCTATAGTAACTACGTTGAAGCACCTAAAAAATGTAACTATGTTGACAAACCCGTGGGCCCCAACGTCAGTATAGCATTAGGAGGAAGTATTTTTTCGATGAGGCACTTGCTTGCGTACGGCCATAGACCTGGTGGGTCCCGACTGTCCGCCTCTCCACGTACAGTCCTCTCCAGATTCCTCTCGTTTGTTCAGCATGTTCACAACGGCAGACAGCGGCGTCGCGGCGAGCGCACAAAGGCGCAGGAGGAGATCCGACCACCTGAGGAAGTGCCTTATTAGTAACGAAACAACTGAACTAGCCTAGTGGCCGAGTGACACTACCCGACAGCTGTTCCGCCCGGGTTCGATTCCACCTGTGCAGAGAAAATATCTCCAAATTTTTTGCCTCTGCCTTTATTGACATGTGGGTCCCAATTGTCATCTACGCACACCACGTCCAACACTTGCCAAAACTTCGTCCCTCGTTTTCTCTGTTTTTCGCACACTCGACATTGTGTGGGCATCTTGAAAATAGCATATCTTTTTGACTGTGCATCATATGAAGATGTGCTATGCATGAATGTTGATCAGCATGATGTTAACTGGCTGGTAGTTCCAGTTTCGACCATGAATAAAACTTCCAGCATGATGTTAACACTGTTTGAAAAGGCCGTGTTAATATAAATGCTCTGCCTCTGAAAGTTGCAGTTTCTTATCTGAAACTGAACTTGGAGTTTCTTATCTGAAACTGAAACTTGCAGTTTCTTCTCTGAGAATCACATTGTCTGCACTTTTATACTCCTATGAAACTACATTTTTTAAGTGCTAAAAATAGATCTCTAGAATTCATAAAATACTTCATATGCTCAATACTGCAAATCTGAAATTCAAAAGACATTCATATCTGAAAGTACTCTCAAAATACACAACACAAAACACAATTCACAACCTGCAAATACTAACAACCCTAAGCTCCTCCTGACAATTCACAACCTGCCCGACTATTGGTCTGGGGGGGGGCAATCCCTCCTATTCCTCGGCGGCAGACAGCCGCCCCGTGAGACGATGTGAACGGCGAGGGAGAGGATGGCGGGGAAGCGTCGTCGGGCCAACTGTTTTTCTCCTCTTGCAGTTGGGTTCGGTCGACGAAGACTCCACCGGCTCGCTCTGGCACGACACCCTCACAAACGGCACCCTGTAGATGCTCGATCCTTCAATCTCTGGTGGATGCTCCATCTGGGATCGATACTCCCACCACCGCTCCCTCACGATCGGATTCGGTGAATCTGTTTGCTCCATGGCCCAGAGGAGCAGCTCTATGTACTCCCGCGCGACTCCCTCCGGGAGTATCGCCGCCTTTTCGCTCTGTTGCAGATATTTGGCCATGGATGTCGCCGTCGCCGCTAGTTGGTCCTTGTTGTCAAACCAAGACTGTATCTCCAACATCCTAGCTAGCTTCACAGGGTCGCCGTCTGCGATCCTCACGTATCGGTTGTACTCCTCCATCGATCTACTTCTCCACAGCACCTTCACTCGCCGGCGGTGGTTTTTGAATGGAAGAGGAGAGGAGCAGCGCTGGTTTTGGTTTAGAACGGGAGAGGAGCGACGCTGGTTTTGGATTGGAACAGGAGAGGAGGGGCGGTGGTTTTGAAATGGAAGAGGAGAGGAGCGGCGCTGGATTTAGATTGGAACAGGAGAGGAGCGGCGGTGGTTTAAGAGGAGAAGAGCGGAAGAGCGGCGCTGGTCTTGGAAGTATTTTTTTGTTTTGCGTATTTTGGGTCAAAGTTTGACCACGTACTGTATTTGACAAGCAAAATGTGAATGCATGTCACCAAAAATTGTATCGTTTGGTTCGTATCTGAATGTACTTTCAAATTATATTATTTTTGCAACGTATAACATATATTTTATTTGCGAAAATCATGGTCAATTATGACCCAGAATAAAAGGGAGACTAGTTAATGTGGGGTCGCTTTCTTAATTGAAGGGTAAATTGATTTTGATTTTGATCCAGTCACAGCGCGCCGGCCCTCTCGTCCAATCCTAAATCGCTGCCGCACGCTCCTCTCCCTCTTCTCCATTGCAAAACCACCTCCTCTCCTCTCCATCATCTCCATTCCAAAACCACCGTGTCGCCTCTCCCTCTTCTCCATTGCAAAACCACCTCCTCTCCTCTCCATCATTTCCATTCCAAAACCACCGTCTCGCCTCTCCCTCTTCTCTATTGCAAGACCACCGTCTCTCCTCCCATCTTCCAAAGCTAGCACCGAATCAGGCAGATCGCCGGCGGCGACCAGGCAAAGTTAGCCAGGTTGAAGGAGATCCTTACTTGGTTTGACAATGAGTGGGAGATTTCGAGGACGGTAGGGTTTAAGGTAAGCTTCGCACTAACCTAATCTTCCACCTGCTCATGCTTACAATCAGTGTGACAGCTAATGAAAATCATGGTTACAATCAGTCTCCGAGTACTACGCCAATCACCCTTAAATAGCTCTGGACCTTTGGGTCAAAGTTGTGACACTGTGTACAAATAAAGAAAAATAGATTGGTGCTTCTTTCAGAAAAGAGTACTCCCTAGAAAACTGCCAATATAAGCTACTAGTATTTGGTTAGAGGATTTGCTGCCGAGAAAGATCCGTCCACAGAGAGCGCCACACATCCCACTGGTGGTGGTGGATGCCAATGCGTGCATGGAGCATGGTTGGTGTCGGTAATTTTTACTTGGCACACCTCGCACTCTGCATATATGCCGGTTCCATCCGTACATTTGTGCAGTTCCACCAAAATGCAGCTGAATAACCCTGTTTGCACAGATAATGAAAAAGCGTGATTACATTATAGTGGCACTAGTTGATGAAACACGCAAAATAAATAGAAGAAAATATTGCGATAGTATCATAGTATGCCATGCTGCGAGGGCGAGATGGGCCCTGCGACGCCTCATACGGTACGCCACGCCTCATACTGGAAATCGTCCCAAGTCTCCCCGATACACCTTCTGCCAGTGATGAACATCAGTGTACAGCGGTAGTACAAGGAGGGGCCTTGAGACATTCAAATCTCTATTTTTGTGCAGATCAACTAAAATTAAGCACCCCAGTTTGCAGAAACGCTTAAACATTAACAATGGGACTAGTTGATGAAACATACATTAACAAAGAGAAGCACTTTCTTTATCTACATTGGAAATGAAATGATAGAGAGGACACTCGCTCTATTTTAACTGTATTATTACTTCATTTTATCAGTGACACTAGGGTCGAGCAGGTGGCAAACGAGGTGTACCGTGCGTCGCAAGGATGAAGGCCGGGGGTGCTTAGACTGGGATGCTGAAGCTGGCTCTTTCAGTCCCTATCTTCCCCCTGATGTTTCTGTGGTAGCATTTGGGTTGTAATCCAAACTTGGTCGAGCTGGTGCTGCGTCCCCCTACCTGCCTAGCTTATGTGGCGAACTTGTCTCCTGCTAGTACTCAGTCCGTTCTAGTAGTAGTTGCATAACTGCCCGTTTACACTGAGATGTTGTCGGATAATGGTTCTCTATGGTTGGGTTTCTTTAATGAAATCGGAGGGAACCCCCTCTTTCGATATATAAAAAAACAGTGGCACTAGCGGTGCCAAAACATTGCCTCAAATTAATAGTGCCACTAGATTAAGGTGCAAAATAATAACATTACTGCTTTATCATGGCAGTGCCAAAACAGTAGCACAAGAGCAGGATCAACATGCAGGATCTTTGGCAAACGGTCAGACCAAAAAGGAACATACCTCGTGATGGGAACCATATCTGCAGTCAACGCCATCGTAGAAGGGATGACACCAGTCACCAACATGGATGATTCAATTCATGGGACCTTTTGGTGCAGTTCACCTAAAATGAAGCAATGTCCCATGAGCTAGCAGCTTCTTCTTCTTCTTTTTTAAGAAAAGGGCTCCAGCCCCGGTTCCATTTCCATCAGAAAACGAAACCCACAGAGCTTCTTCTTCATTAGTTGCAATAAAATTGAGCAACATCAAGGTTGGTCGTGAAGCTCCTGGAGAGTAGGCGGACCAGGACAGTTGCATCTCTAACGAAAAGAAGCAACTTATCTTAATGGGAAATTTAGCAGGACATGAAAAAAGTGCCATTGATTCATATTACTGGAGGCATTACATTGAAAACAACATTGGTTTAACGTGTCCTTACTTTTAACAGTGCGACTGCTACATTTTACCAGTGGCATTACATAAGAGCGGCTCGGGGCAACAAACATCAGAAGAGGATATCTGGGTTGGTCCCATTTTTGTTCGGTATATAGCCACCTTATACTGTGTGAGGCTAGCAAATCTAGTGCTGGACTTACTCTGTTGACTTGTCCCCCAGTCCCCACTTTCTTTCCTTTTTCAACCAATAGATCGGGTTTATATTGAGTTTGTACTGCGTTCCCTTTATTTCCCTATTAGACCTAGAGACCAGTTGGATAGCCAGTCTCTGCTACTTTTCGCCCCCATTATTTCCTCTTTCGACCAAGTCCTAGATTCAGGTAACAAATCTTCCCCCACCCCCACCCCCTTTCTTCCTTGTTTGAACCAAGTACTACTAGATTCGAGTGCATGAACTAGTTTTACCTCTTAACAGTAAAAAATTAGGTGGTTTTCGAACAGCCGATCGATCCTATCTACACGAGGGGGCCTGAGAAATAGTAAAAGATACAAATGCAGCGACGTCAGGAGCTCGGGAAGTAGAGCAAGGCCGGTTTCGAAGGAAGTTATACCTGAGGGTCGCCGGGATGTCGCTAGGTGGGCGGCGGGAGGCCGGATCTGCCCACACTACGGCAGCGAGGAAGAAGGGGTGGGAGGCCCTCCCTCGCCAGCGATGCTTGGGAGAGAACGGCAAGGCACGCTGATCGGGACGCGCCGGCAGTGGGTAAGAGCCGTCGCCGAGGACGACCGCGTGAACGTTGCACCTTCTCACCTTCCCCGGCGGAGAGGATCCGGCTGGATCTGTGACCAGCGGTGAGTAGAGAGAGAGAGTGTGGCCACCGCTGTCGTGTTTAGATCTGGAGAGGACGAGACAGTGTGAAGAGAGCAACACTAGCAAGCAAGCGCGGAGGCTCCTGCCTATATAGTGGAGTACTAGTTTTCTTTTGTCTACCGGCCGGAGCCGGCTTGACCTCGGCAATGACTGTCGAGAAGTCTTCATGCACGTGCCCCGGAGGCGCAGTTGTCGTCATTTTGATCTGAAGCACCGGATTATAACATATAACACGAAAAAATGCCACATGACAAGAAATCATAACCTCACTGCCCAAAGGAGACAAGATGAATCCCGACGGACAAACTAGACGAGGATCAAAGCTCAAATTAAAGATAAACTCGTAGAAAAGGGGTCCGTCGATAGATGTCCTAATTAACATAGCCGGCTTGACCTAGATGGCAGCCGAGTAGTCTTCGTGCATGTGCCTCCAATGACTAGCCCAACTCAGTTGTCGCTGTTTAACCCTCGCAGTGATCCGAAGCACATGACACCTAATTTTACGAGATGACAAGAAACCTATTTTTAGATTTCTCACCAGAACTACAGCCTGCACGATATATAGATATAGCCAATCCAGGCGTGTCTGCTAGAGTCTAGTCACATGCATGGACGAACTGATCTTCCGTATCTTGCAGGGATCGTCCAGGTACCAACGTATGTACTCCTACAACACTTCTCTAGTAGTACTATCGCTCGTCTCTCTCTTCTATTAACTGACCCGACTTCCGGGGCTGGGGAGTGTGCCTATGGTCGGTTCTCAATTGCGGCCCCACATGTGTGTGCAAACGCAATATGACGCGCGTTCCATTCGGAGAGCGGCGTGCCAGACCGACCGACCGTCCGGGGTGCGATGCGAACGCGACGGGCGTGCTGTATACTCTGTACATGTGTACCGCCGTTTTCTTGAGGCTTTTCTCCATGGCGCAATCCATGGATACAAAATTAGTATATTGTACTATTTAAAAGTCGAGGGTGGGGCTTTTCCCACGCGGTAGGTGGGGCAGTTCCGCCTAGTCGGTTCGACAGAGACGCGAGAAGATGAGGGAGTAGGCTGCTGCAAATGTAGGGCTGTGTGATTTGACAGTGAGTTACTGCTGGATAGGTGGGGCCCGGTGATTTGACTTGCCATTATCATTTTAACCGCGGTGCTACGACCGACTTGAGTCTCCTGATTCCTGACCACCTCCATACAGGTGCCTCTCCCGATGCTCCACCATGTAGAGGCTGGCTCTTGCTTGAGAGCCCACTCCTCCACCTTTTCCTTGCCTCTTTCCCCCACATATGCAAAAATGCCATGTAAAGCGGGCTTATAGCCCACTATTGTACTTGATCCTATAGGTGCTAAGCCTGCCACATAGGCATAAAGTCTGATGTGGCAAGTTAATTAAGAAGAGAGAGACTAGTTTGGTGACCGCGGGAAGAAACGGTGATAAGCGCGTGTACCTAGATGAAGCAAGCTTAGCAACAAAAAACTAAGCACCTATGCATTGGGGACTTGAGTTGCTAAGCCATTTAATGCCCATAGCACCTCATCTAAGCACCATTTCATTGGAAGAGGTCACTCCTTGGCAAATGCAATAAATACTACGAAGAAAGAGATAGAGAGAAGTAAACAAAAAATACTCTTATAGCCAACCTTATAGCTAACCTTGTTGTATGAGTGACTAAGTGATGACTATGTATGACATGCCAACATCAGATAGCCTAACGCACCGTGTTAAATCTCCAAGGGCGCGACCGCGCGAGCGAGGCGACGGTCGTGGTAGGCGCGACCATGATACGGGCTGCTGGCAGCCCTTGGATCTGAGATCGAACGGTCGCATGCTAAGTTGCTGAAAATTTGCAGAATAACCCTCCAGGATAGGATATTCACCCATAGGTCTAGAATCACGCCATGCAACCGTTCGATCTCAGATCCAAGGGCTCTCGGAAGCCCGTATCATGGGAGAATGGAAAGCTTCGTATCACCTGTAATTTTCCCGACGCTTGACATGACATCGAAAGCCATTTAATTGGGCGTCGAGTAGACATGACATCTAATTGGGCCCCCATAGTACTGTGCATGAATCCATTTATCCACCAGGCAAGCCACTACCCTGCCATTCGCACGCGCCCCCCACTCGACATTTTTACAATCGATAAACCGCTCCTAGTCGTCCCGTCCTTTCACATTACGGCAGTTCCACTAATCCTAACCCTCCTCCCAAATCCATGGCGTCCCAAATCTCCATGATCGGCGGTGAGTACAAGGTTAGAACCATCACCGGCGATGAGTTCGACGTCATCTACACCCGTTCTTCCGCAACGGTGAAAGAATGCCTTGCTCGCTTCAAACGCATGTTCGAAAACTCAAATGATGAGTGGGTCGCTGGGCTAGATGTTGAGTACACCACAGTCCTGGGAAGCGAGAAGAAACTAAAGGAGGCAGAGAAGAAGAAGCCCGCCGTGATCCAGGTTTGCGTGCATGACTTATGCTTGGTCTACCACATATGCCATGCCGACGTTGAGTGCGAGGAATTTAAGAAGTTCCTCAAGGGCGGCCGAGTCAAATTCGTTACTGTAGACTTTAGGAACGACAAGGAAATCCTGGGTCGGATAGGCCTCGTTGTAGGCGACCCCTTCGACCTCCAGAAGGAAGGGCTGGTGCCCTCCCTTGATCAGCCTTCAATGCTGACCCTGGCAGGAGCCATGGTTCATCCTTCGTACGGTGAACTGAAGAAACCTCCGCACACGTTTCATCGTGCATGGCAGTGGACTGTACTAGATATAGACCACATCCACTACGCTGCAATGGATGGCTACCTTTGTTTCAATATCTACAAGGGTTGGATGAAGAGCAAGAGCCAAGTGTGCGGTTCAAGCAAAGAAGTATCGCCCAAGAGGAAGAGGGACAAGGACGAAGTCGAGGACGTGGACGAGGACTCCGAGTAAGGTGGCAGTGTCGTTGCTCATGGTGGTTCTAATGCAGTGTCTACCGGATTAGTTGCTTAGTTTAATTTCTGGTGTGCTTAGTTTTATTTGAGGGGTGTGTTGTGCTGAGCCCCCAGCAGAACTATGTTATGTTTCTTCTCGTTATATTTCGTACATTTCATCTTTTAGTTGGTATAGTACTACCACTCGTTTCTTGACATTATATACGTACAATATATATGGCCAACATCATATAGCCAGCAGTTTAGTTGTCAAAGAATTTCAGGGTGCTTAGTTTTGTCAAAGAATTCCAGGGTGCTTAGTTTTATTTGAGGGGTGTGTTGTGCTGGACACCATTAACTTATCATTGTGAGAATCGGCTTATTTTTGTCATGTAACATGGTCAACGGGTTTGACGTGAAAATAACAATGTCTAATGGCATTTCTGAGCAAACATCTAACTTAACGATGGCATTTTTTAGATATCTAATTGCATTTTTGAGCAGGCATCTCACGGATCGATGGCATTTTTTGAGTAGTTGTAACTTCTAATGGCAAAACTGAGTAGTGATACACAACTAGTGGCATAAATAATAAGAACCCAAGAATTAAATAGGTATGCTAATTTCTTTATTTCTTTATACCTTTGTGTGCGAAACAATATACGCTGCCTCCCCCCAGATTTTCTTTACAGAGGCAACATAGAACTATATGAGTGCCCTGTTAAATTTTGGAATTATTCCGGGTTCGTTTGGCCTTTTTTATACATTAATTGAGTTTCTGGTCATTTAATGTGCATAATTCAAATTTGAACTACAAGCACATGCTCCCGTGCACCAAAGTTGACTGAAAAATCACATGTGTGTCCTCGGGTGAATTTCTAGGTCCCATGCAAGAAATGGGAATGAAATTCAAACATCTGGGCATCGTGGTTCGGCCGAGAACATTGAGAAGCTTGGTTTTAAAATTCTTGTAAATCCAAAACACGCCTGAAAATCATGAAACTTGGCATGGTGTCATGTCATGGTACTACCATGCTGTGGTAAAAAAATTGCAGAATAGGAACAAGTTTTGGTATAAGTTTCTTGCAAACCGGAGCTTCTCTCAAGAAGGCTCGTGGTTCTGAGAGGGAACGTGTCACCTTTGTGTGCATAATTCAAATTTTAAATACAAGCACATGCTCCAGTGCACCAAAGCTGGTTGAAAAATCACATGTGTGTCCTCGGGTAAATTTCTAGGTCCCATGCCAGAAATGGGAATGAAATTCAAACATCTGGGCGTCATGGCTCGGCTGGAAACATTGAGAAACTTGGTTTTTTAATTCCTGTAAATCCGAAACACGCATGAAAATCATGAAACTTGGCTTGGTGTCATGACATGGCACCAACATGCTGTGGTAATTTTGCTGTCCGATTTGCGAAGGCGCACACATTAACAATCAACAAAGTCATTTTGGAACAAGTGCTGTCACGTTACAATCGGAAACACAAGTATTATTGAAACCGTGGGCGTTCTATTTACCATTTACGTGCCGCCACGCGTCCCCTTTTTTATTAGCTAGGAGGCGCCGTGCAGGGTAGCTATTTGAGTACGGGAGGCGTGCGATCAGACCCCTGCGCGTGCTTATCGGGAGGAGAGCCCTTTGACCTCCATCTGCCGTCCACCTCTCTCCCAAGGTCTCCATTAATGGCGCCCGAGCCTCTGTTTAATGGCGTGGCAATGTCTCACTCGACTGAGATTTAAGAGAGAAAAAAGAAAATCTGAAAAGAAAATTTTGCACGGATCTTGATGTAAGATCCGACGGACCTATATAGCATCTACTGCGACTTATAGCAAGACTGATGAATATATATAAGGACGACGAGAGTGGATAATAATTGTCTTACATAATTAGGAAGATAATTAAAAAAGCCACATGCGGCTACGCCCGAAATACACAAGGGCAAAAGAAGAAGGAAGACGCATACAACGATCTGGCTCGCTGATCTCTACTTTCTTTATGCGCTGCAGGTCGCGGAGACTAGTTCTCGCGGCGGGCGATGATCTCTTTCATCAGTTTCATGTCCTTAATACGCTGCTTGGCAGCATCCATGGATTCCTCCACCAGCCTGTTGCGCTCGATGCGGAGCATGGCATTCTCGTCCATAAGTTTCTTGATGATGACGCCCGTCCTCTGCAACAAGGCAGCGTCTCCTCCTCCTGCTTCGCCCTTCCGGCGATCTTCGCCCCCAGCTGGTCACGCTCGCCCCGGAGCTTCCAATTGCCCTCCCCTAGTTGCCGGATGACGCCGGTAGCCTCGTCCTGCATCCTCGCCCAGCCGGAGATCTGATCCATCTGGCTATGGACTATCGCATGCATGCGCCTGTAAGAGTCCTCACCTGCCTGCGAGAAATTTTCCTAGGCCGCCGCGGCACGGCAGGACCTCCCTGCTGCTTCGGCGGTGCGGCGGGACATCTCTGCTGCTTCCGCGGCGTGGCCAGACTAGTCTGCTAAATCGACGGCGCGGCGGGACCTCCGTGCTGCTTCGGCGGCGCGGCGGGACCTCTGTGCTGCTATTGCTGCGCGGCTGGACATGTCGGCTGCTTTCGCGGCGAGGCGGGACATCTCTCGTGCTTCCTCTTCCATGCTCACCTCTCCCTGGTGGAAATCTCTCGACCCAGAACTCACGCTGGCTATGGCTTGATTGACTTGATTGTTTTTTGTGGATGAGGAGTTGAGGAGGAATGTGCAGTCATCTTAGCATAGTAGTATTTATAACCGAGTACTACTAATACGCTCCTAAGTGGGAAACCGTTTAGGTTGTGATCGGTGTGAACAGGTTTGCAATTAAATATAGCGTGGTAGTAGTAGTAATTTGGAATGTGACGAGACGCGCTCAAAATTTATTGACGGTTCTAGTTTCGAAGTGCGGCACTATTCCCGGATGGCGTAACGTCGGCACGTTTTCTCGGCCGTGGTGTAGCATATGCCATGGTACTAGTTCTTTTTCTACTGCTGTGTACGTGCAAAAACTGGCACCGTCGGATACATATCTTACGCTTGGCGTTCGACAGGAATAGCCTCGTGGCGAGCTATAGACTAGTCTTTTTTTCAGACGCATTACACCTATCTCTCGGGACTTCTCGCACGCACCATCACTGCTCCCTAGGTCGATGCCACCCACATACAGTTGTACTCTGAGAAGAGGTGCACGCACGCACTCGTCCTCTCTCACACACGCATCTGTAGCTACGAATTGTAGTGTTCTCAACCATCCGATTGGCTCTATCATAGGTTTCACGTTGCTCCTTGGCCTTGAGATTGAGAAGTTTAAAACGCGGAGGCTAAGATGGAGGCGCGAGGTTTTGGTTAATGTGCGGGCCGCACACGGCACCAACACGACACGAGCTTCGTCTGCCTGGTGCGCATGCAGTCGGGTGAGTTGTCCAAGTATAGACACAACCAGGCCCTCGTTGGTATCCGCGCCTCGACTTTGGCTGGTCATAGTGGAGAGTAGCATAGACTAGTTACTAGTCTATGTTACTAGTACCTTCATAGTGGGTAGTGTCATATAGTATATGCATAATTTGGCGACGAGCGCTCTCTATATGTACCACCTTTTTTCTTTAATTACATCTTGTTAGTTTTGCTCCATGGCGCAATCCATCGATACTACTACTGTACAAATGTATACATTTTTTAAAAGGCTAGAGGGCGGGGCAGTCTAGCTTGGTCCTTTTCACGAGAGGCGAGGGCCTTTGTGATTTGACGGCTCATTACTGCTGGAAGGCGGGGCCTTGTGATTTGACTGCTCGTATAAATGTGCCGACGACCTGAGGAGGAGCAAAGAACCGTGCGGTATACTCAAGTTTTCCACTGGAGTACGACGGAGGAGCACGAAACACGGCAGCCCAGTGCCATATCCTCTACTCTCTACTCTTATTATATATTACTAGCAAGAGGCATTGTTCTATTGGCGATAAAGAATGATCTAATTTGCTAGTCATCTCATTTTTAGCATTGTTCTATTCATGCCTCGCAGAGAAGGTGACACGTGCGGCGAAACACCCGAAGCAAAATAAGAAACACAGGAGCAAAAGAAGAAGGAGGATTATCACCCCCAAAAAAGAAGGAAGACGCACACACAAGTCTGGGGCGCTGCTCTCACTACATGAAGGGTTGCTGGCCGCGGAGTCGTAACTGCTTCTTCATCGCCTCCACGACCTCCATCTCCTTGCGCGTCTCCTCCGCCATCTTCATCATTGTGTCCATGACGCGGGATTTCTCGACGCGAGCCTTCATCATCTGTTCCACGGCCGCATTACGTACCTTGACAGCAGCCGGGTGCTCGATGCGGAGCTTCGCCAACTCCTCCTTCTGTTCCATGACGAGGGCCTGCAACATCTTCATCGAGGAACTACTATTCTCATGCAGCTTCTTCCAGCCGGCGTTCTCCTCCTTCAGCAGGTCGAGCTCGTGGCAGAGCTTCGCCTTGTCCTCCTGAAGTTGCAGGATTTCGCCGGTCGCCTTCTTCTCCGAGGCAATGCTCTTCTTCAGCAGCATCACCAAGCCGGCGGTCAACTCCCCCTGCTCATTGAGCTCAGCGGGCATGTCGTCGAGGCTCTCCTTCAGCAGCTCCACCAAGCCGTGGATGAACTCCTTCTGCTTATTGAGGTGCTTATTGAGCTGATCGGGCATGCCGTCGAGGGATAACGACTCCAGCGCCGCCAGCTCGGCATGTTCGCCTCCGCGTCTAGGGCGCTCCTGGGAGCCATCGCCTGCCCGTGAGAGATCTTTCGAGGTCTCTGCGTGGCGGCGAGCCCTCTTTTTTTCCGCAGCCTTGGTTGCCGCTCCCTTGTTACGAGTAGTTCTCGACCTAGAGCTCTGCACACCGGCCATGGCAAGGACGGACGAAGAAGGAGGACTTATGAGGAGGAAGGTAGAGTAATTTTCGGTTAGGTAGTTCCCCTTTTTATAACCTAAGTACTAGCACTAGTACTAAAACCTGCATAGTGGGAACACGTTCAGGTTTGGTACGTACTGGTAGGTGTGAGCAGGCTTGCACTTAATTGTAGCACTAGTACTTTCGAATGTGATGGGAACAAGGTAAAGATTAATTGATGGTTTTTGGTTTCGAGGCCCGAAACGGCTCCCGATGAGTTTAGTGGAACATAAATTTCAAGTAGACTACACTGCTCAGATGCGTAAATATTATGTTACTGTCAAAAATTGGCACAAAATACGAAGGAGACCAATGGAAGTACTACTAGCAACCCATGATTTAACTACTCGCATGCGCGCAGTGGAGTAGTAATGTCTTTCTTCCGCCCTCACGTCCACTCAATTTGCATGCGCTGTATTAATTGACCATCAATGAAGTGAAGGACTTTACACGCGTCAAATTATCACATGGGGTGGATCTTGGTACAAAATTGCGTCCGCCCGTGTACCCGCGTGTGCGTGCGAGGGAATGAGTGCGTGCGTGGCGTGCGTGCACATCTTCGCTTCGTGCATGTACCGCCAGTGCGGCTCAGGGAGGACGAGTACATTCTTCTGGAACCAGCAGCACGTCACTGTGATCAATCCACACAAGGATGTCGCGACAACGCCTCCACATGTGCCACGTGGCTTCATGAACTGTAAGAGAGACACTGTGTAGCGTGCCATTGTGTTTTGCACATACTCGAAGTACTAGTAAGGTACACGTGCATTGCACGCGTCAGATTTTGCAACCAAATTATGAATAAATACCACACTGTAGCATGTAAGCTCTGAGTCATATATGCCTGATGTAGACCTTCGTTTAATTCTTATAGTTCATCTCATTCAAAATCAATTAGTTTTTATAAAAAACCTAGGGCCTCTTTGATTCGTAGGATTTCCAAAACGCGGGAATAGGAAGAACATGGGATTAGAGTGGAATGTCGTCTTGAATCCTACAGGATGGTACGAGTGTTTGATTGTGCATAGAAAAAACGCAGAATTCTTTCAAAGAGGTTTGAGTGGATGGGATGTTTCCTATGAAATCTAGTGCAAATGAATCATATGGAAAAATTCCTATGGTTTACAATCCTACGAATCAAACAACCAAGATAGGAAAAATTCCTAAGGATTAGAATCCTCCAAAATTCCTTCGAGAATCCTTTGAATCAAAGAAGCCCTTAATCTATTTTATGATTCATGGAATTGTGCGTTGTAAAGCATAAAGTAAAAACAAATAATGGCAATTCAACTAGAAAAAAAGTTTGGGCAGTTATGATACGGAAGATTCTAGAACAAAGGAGAACCACTGTTGTTTTGAGATTTGTGCATTATGCTTAAGTTCAACCATGGAGTCTGCTAGATTGTACATGTGGCAAAATCCGGTGGGGGCTAGAAGATGGTGCGAGGGGCCGAGTGGAGGGAGACTATGAAGGAGTGCACAACTGCGAGATCGATATTTAGAGAGAGGGGGCGAGAACGTGCGCTGTTGCGCGCAGTGGCGGAGCCATGAAAAATGTCCCATGAGCTAGGGGGCCAAGCATTGCTAATCCTTTACGAGGAGGGCCAATTCATCAACTTAAACCATTTTTACCAGCAATTGTCTAATGATCACATTCATATTAGCCTCGATATATAGTGATGTTAGGGGGGGCAGGGCCCTTGCTGCCCCTGTCTTCGCCATTGTGCGCGCGTCTGAGAGATGAAGCGGAAGGCATGGATGATGAGAGGGGGGCATTGGATATATAATTAATGTGGGTGTATTAGCTATATATGTAATCCTATATAGAGAGGTATAGATTGATCGATGTGGACGTGGGAAAGAGGGTGAGACCTCACTAGATATATAGATTGATCGGTTTATGTGGAAAACTATGAAAGACCTAGCTATATACACACACACATAGAGGAACATCGATCGTTGCGCATGCACGTGAGAGATAAAGAATGCCCGATATGATGGAGAGGGGGATGTGTGTGTGTGTGCCTTCATGGGAGACCGACCTGAAGAAAAAGATTGCATGTGTGCGATGGATAATGCCGACTGGTAGTGTGTGTGCATGCATGCACGAGAGAAAGTTAGTGGTACAATTATAAAGAGAAGACCAATGTGTGGGTGTAAAAGACTAGGTGAGGTCATAATCAATGTAAAGTTGAATTCAAATATTTGAATAAGAGATCATGATGTTTGAAACCCATGCATGCATGAATATAACGGAGATCTGCGCGGTGTGGTTTGGAAACGAGCATGTTGTAATGTATACACATTGAACAAGGTCAGACTGGTTTGAATTTGAGATACCGATGGCAGACATCGTTTGGCCACATTGCATCCGTGCATGGACACACTATTCTAATTGGAGATGATGGGTGGCTTTCGCATCACATATCTATATCTATACCCCTATATATATTATATTTTATATTTTTATATAGTGTGCGGATAACTTTAACTTTGAAAGATGGTCGTTGGATGAGGCCAATCCGATGGTGCAGAGCTGGCAAATTTGAGCACTACTGGCCGTTGGATATCATCTAGATTCCACCAGATTTTGCCACATGTACAATCTAGAAGACTCTATGGTTGAACTTAAGCATAATGCACAAACCTCAAAACACAAGCACTTCTTCTTTGTTCTAGAATCTTCCGTATCAGAATTGCCCAAATGTTTTTCTACATGATTTGTTTTTACTTTATGCCTTACAACGCACAATTCCATGAATCTTAAAATAGATTAGCTTTCTTATAAAAACTAGATGATTTTGAATGAAATGAACTATAAGAATTAAACGAACATCTACATCATGCATATATGACTCAAAGCTTACATGCTATAATGTGGTATTTATTCATAATTTGGTTGCCAAATCTCATGCGTGCAATGCACGTGTACCTTACTAGTCTAAATGGTGTCTGTGTGTGTGTTGTGCGTGTTAAACACATTGTACGTAGTATATCATACTAGTCTAAATTGTCTTTTTTTGGGTACACGTTAAGCTTGTTCTCCCGAAATTTCAAGCCGCGCCTTGTTATGCCGAAATTTCAAGCTAGCGTCTCTGTCTATCGTGCTGCGAAACTCCCGCCTCTTCAACCCGCGCCTTGTTAGCCCGAAATATTTAAGATAAATCTTTGTCTCGTTGTGCTCCGACAACTCCCTCCATCTCAACCCGCGCCTTGCTATTCCAAAATTACAACGCGCGCGAAAACTCCCACCTCCTGTGAAATCCCGACACGCGAAATGCCCGTGATACCCCTGAACCGAAAGAACCGCCTCAAATCGGTGGGGGTACTTTCGTAACTTACCCCACATTTCGGACAAGCGCGTCCCTAAGCCATGGTTCCCCACTCCCATCCCATCCGCCCACCCATTCGTACACCGAGGCCGGGAAAACCCGCGAAGCCCCACACCCTCCTCCGTCCGCCACCCAGCCGGAGCCTCTTCCCCGACGACGTCGTCCACAGCAACACCTCGACGTCCCTCATCCACCGTACCGGATGAGGATCCGTCGTCGATCTGGTCGTCCCGCCGGTTCAGCCACCCCGTCCTCCACCTCCAAGGAGCTGCCCCGACGTTCCCCTCGTCTTTCGCGCCACCTCCATTCCCACACCGCCGTCTTCACCTGCACCACCGGAAGAGCATCATCATCACCGTTTCCTCGGATGAAGCTGCGGCCTAATCGGCGCCACCAAAGAGGTTGTACACTAATCGCCGCATTTTCTTCTTGATTCGATCTCACGGTGCTGCCGGCGCTCGGTCCCGAGCCGACACGGCGCGGCTCCATCCACGGCGGTGTCGCCGGCCACTTCCTTCACGGCGCGCTCCCTCGGCGGCGACGTCCACATCAGTAGGAGCTGCTGCTGCTTTAGCTCTCGCTCGCGCTGCTGCTCTGCTCTTGCTCTCGGTCCCCTGCCTGGTCTGCTCTTGCTCACGCTGCTGCTCTCGCTCTTGCTCTTGCTTGCGATGCTGCTCCGATTTAGCTACACTTTAGTCAACTGAATCGACTTTTGGGTCAGTCGATTTTCAGGGGGTGGGGGGGCTCGCCGGAGTTAAGGAAGAACCAGTCGCACGGGGAGGGGGGCTCGCCGGAGAGGTACCCCACTATCTATCTTAGGGTTCAGGGTGGGGGCGGTGGTCGCCGGCGGTGGTGGGGCGGTGGCGTGGGGATCGCCGGAGAAAAAGCTCGGCACGAGGGGGCCTAGAGGGATGGCGGGGCGGCGGCGGACCGGCGGTGGGGAGTGTTTTCGGGGCGGGCGGGGCGGCGCACCGCCGGCCGCGGGCGGCGGGGGGCGGCTGTTTGGCCGTGGTGGCTGGCGGCTCAGGGGGTGGAGGTTGAAGATGAACTGCAGGCCCTTGATTTCGTATCCAACGGCTGCAAAATCGACTGACCAGAGATGAAAAAGTCAGTCGACTGACGTGTAGCCTCACCTCTAGTGCGTTCAGTTTCGACAGTAAAATTCAGTTTCGACAGCAAAATTCAGTTTCGACAGTTAAGTTCAGTTTCGATAGTTAAATTCAGTTTCGACAGTTAAGTTCAGAGATGAGCGGCTGATGTATACATCTAGCACTTTGTGGTTATGTATTTTACGTCATCTATTGGAGATGCTATTAGAATTCCACTCAGGTTAACGTTGTCTCTCTTGTCCTGCTTCAGCCTCGGCGTCGTACAACTCACCGGAGCTGCTCCAACGACGAAACCCTCCATCACAGCGGAGCAGTACCTCGGGCTCCATCTCCAGACGCCTAAGATCTTCTTCCCCTCCTCCGACAGCCAAGTCAGCCGGAGCATCCTCACCGGCCAACCCAATCACGCTGAGATCGACATGGCTTCGCCAAAGAGGTTGTACACTTCTTGTGGTTTGACTTAATCTCACCATGCTTCTTTGCATCCTGTGATCTTCCAATTCTTGTGAACCAAACACCCAGATTGGCAGAAATCCTGTGTTTTTAAATTCTCTGTTTTGCACGTGCATTCCTATCCTATTCCTGTCTATTTCCTATCCCTGCATTGTTAGAATCCTCAAATTCAAACAAGCCCTTACACAATTACTTCTGTTACAGATATGTGTCAAAGAAAACCTTGTGTGGTTTGTCCTGCTCCTGCGGTGCTGTGTTCCACCCCAGCTCAGCTGCTCCAACGACGGAAGGGTTCACCACAGCAGGGATCCGCTCTCCAGACTGTCTTTCGCCGCCTCAGATCTTCTTCCCCGCCGCCGGCAGCCACGACAACTGCATTACCATCATCAACTGAGCAGATGACCTTGAGGACTACACGGGTCCGCAAGAGAGGTCGCACTCTTCCGTGTCTGCTTACGTTATGCATCGCTTAATATGATGACATGCTACTTTATCGTCGTGTTCACCTATTAGACTCCGACTCAGGTCCAAACTTATGCTGAAACTTGAGTTTTTAAATGGTTGTGGGGTACATATTGGGGCAGCAATCAGTACTATCTGTCTACTATCTGGTTAATCTCGGGTGTCTACTATGAGTTTCATGTTGGGTGCAAACAAACATTAAAGGAGCCATTATCTGTATTTTTTAACTAAAGCTATTATCTGCCTGCTATCATTTGTTTTGGGTCTATCCACAGTTTGCTACCATCACTCTGGATTTGTGCATGCACTCCTTACATAATCTCACTATGTTTTATTCCTATGCATGTCAGTTATTGTACACAATGGAACTGAACATGTAGAGCAAAAGAGACGAGCCTTGCGTGGCAATAAAATTTCATGCAGACGTCGCTCCATGGTGGGCGCAAAGGCAGCCCCCCTCCACCCATTTCGGATCGTAATCAAGAGGAAGATAACTGTTCTGAGGGGGATTCAGAAGCAGAAGACCACTCCTATTTACCCCATGAGGTCTTCGCTCTAACTTGGCATGCTGATGTTGGTAATATCATGCATATGGTGCCTTGCATTGCTTACTGTATACATCAAAGATGTCATCTGCTTAGTTTAGACATGCTTTGTGTCAATGCCATCTGTTTAGTTTCTTTATCGTATATGTGAATCATGCAATGCCATCTTGTTTAGCCAGGCATCATATATGTGAATTTTGCAATGCCACCCTGGTTAGCCAGTCATCTTATATGTGAATTATATCATGACATCATTTTTTTATTACGTGTTAAATTTGTCAACAATTTTAGTACATTCAATTACTCTTCCTGTGCATCAGCCATTCGGCACGGTCATGGAAAAATCTGGAGTGGAAACAAGGTCTTCAGAGCAGACAATGCTATCTGACGAAGCGCATGTCTTGCTGGTTACAGATAGCTCCTCAGAGGAGGATTCAGAGACAGATGACCAGTCCTATTCCCCCCCCCGAGGTGCATGCTCTAACTTGGCAGGGTTATGTTGCTCATATCGTGCGTATGGTATCTTGCATTGCTATGTCATTTGCTTAGTTTAGACATGCTTTGTGTGAATGCCACCTGTTTAGTGTCTAATTACCATATATGTGAATTATGCAATGCCATCTTGTTGCAAGACATTATATATGTGAATTATGCAATGCTATCTTGTTGCAAGGCATTATATATGTGAATTATGCAATGCCATGCTGTTTAGCCAAGCGTCATATATGTGAATTATATCATGCCGTCCTTTTTTTGTATTTCTCATTGCTTTTGTCGACAATGTTTGTATATTCAACTGCTCTTCCTGTGCATCAGCCATTTGAATTGGTGATGGAGAAATCTGGAGTGAAAACAAGGTCTTCAGAGCAGACAATGCTACCTGGTGAAGCAGATATCTTGCTGGTTACAGATAGCTCTTCAGAGGAGGATTCAGAGGCAGATGACCAGTCCTATTATCCCCCTGAGGTGTATGCTCAAACTTGGCAGGGTTATATTACTCATATCATGCATATGTTGTATTGCAATGCTTAGTTTTTACATCATATACACGATATTGAATGCCATCTCCTTAGTTGACACATCATATATGCGATTGCCCTCTGCTCACTTCCTTAGTATATAAATCATATATTTGAATTATATCATGCCATGATGTTTACATAGACAGCATGTATCTGAATTATGGCATGCCAACCCATTTTCTAAAGACATAATATAGTTATATCATCTCATCCTGTTCACATAGTCATCATATTTTGAATTATGTCATTCTATCCGTGAATTATATCATGCCATCATGTTTCCATCGACGGCATGTTTGTGATTTATGGCATGCCAACCACTTTAATAGACACATCGTATAGTTATATCATGTCATCCTGTTTACATAGTCATCATATTTTGAAGTATGTCATTCTATCCTGTTTAGTTAGCCATCATACATGTGAAATTGTGTCATGCTATCCTGTTTAATTAGCCATCATATATGTGAAATTATGTCCTGCTATTCTGTTTGGTTAGACAACATAAATGTGAATTATTTCATGCCCTGTTTTCTTCCCTACTATCCATTGCACCTGTCTATCTTACAATGTCTGTACATTCAATTACTTTTCTTGTTTATCAGCCATTTCAATTGGAGGGGGTGATGGCAGTATCTGTGGGAGTAAAAACACGGTCTTCAGAAAAGATCGTGCTACCTGTCGATGGAGATAGAACCACGGTTGTACTTGCCCAAGAACCAGCCCCACCACACATAACCCAGACTCACGCAGATTGTACCCCTACCCAGTTGGACAGAGAACCAGCTACACCCCTTCTAACCCCAACCCCAGCAGATAGTAACCCAGTTCCCGTTGACACAGCACCGTCTCCACCACAGAGCACCCAAACACGAGCAGTTAGTAAGGCAACTGCAGTGCCCAAAGCACGAGGACCACCACTCCGAACCCCAAGTCAACGCTTAAAGCAGAAGAAGAATTGTTCTCAGGTCAGGTTCCGTAGCTATGGTTCATACTACTTTGCTCTTGCATCACTGTATTTACTCATACCAACTAATTTCAAATTTGAAGGATGCAATTGAAACTCCAATGGCGCAACAGGTATGTTTTAAACCTGTTTCTTTAACGTGTTTGCTGTTGTAACTTGCTCTATGTTGATTTCAGTTTCAATTGAATAAACAGTTATATTCTCATGCCATGCACCTTACAAGTGTTGTTATTGCTGTGTAGTTTCCCACACTTATATTCTGTCTAAGCTGCTTTGTCTTAAATAGATATGATTCGAACTGTATCTATCTTGATTTGGCAACATAAACTAGAATGATATAGACCATACAGTGACCATACTACATAGATATATGTTTGTTTCATGCTGTTATCCTGTCCACCTTACTACTGAACTGGTTTACCAAAATGAGTTTCATATACTACATTGTAAACCTGTGATGTGTTTGTTTGTTTCTCTTTTAGAATGCGGATAAAATATTGGAGAAGAGTACCCCGTTATGCAATGGTACAGGAAGTAATGCAGATAAGGTTCAAGATAGTGAGACATCCCTGTTGGTCTCCAAGAAAGCTGATAAAAACTATATTGAAGACACTGAGACAACCCCAAAGTCCTGTCTTGATGTAGTGTTCGAGTTACTGGCTACTACTGCTGGCACCAGCTCTTCGAACTCGCTGCCTGAATCAGTTCGGCTTCTTGAGTCTCAACTTCAAGTTGAAAGACATCGATCAGATGTTATGCGACAGGAAGCCGAAGGACTGAGGAAGTCCCTGCAGAATTCAGATGCATACTTTCTGGTGCAACAGCAAGTGCTGGAGGATTTAAGCGCCAAACAAGAGAAAGTTAATAAGCTTGCTAAGCATCTTGCCAGCATTATGGGTACCCAGGATATTGTTTCTTGAGCTCTTCTGAAGTGGTTTCAGTTCTGGACTTGTTTTGCTGCGGCGTTTATATGCTGCTTTGTTCCCTATATTTGCACTGGTGGCGAACTTTGATGCCCAGTGGATGTAATATGTGTAATAGCCGTGATAGCCTAGCGTAAGTTGCTTGCCTATTTATTTCCTTATTGTCTTGTTTATTTGTTTTCTTGTAGTCAGTGCAGTTCTTTTTCCGCGGTTTGCTAGTGGCCGCAATAACCTATTTTTTAAAACTAGGCCACATTAACCATGGGCTACATATTTACTGTAGTTAACATGGGCCTCCTACGGGCCGTAGAAACAATGGGCCTTTTAAGGGCCATAGAAATAATAGGCCTTCTACGGGGCGTAGAAACAATGGGCCTTATACGGGTCGTAGACACAATGGGCCTTCTACGGGCCGTATCATCAATGGGCCTTCTACGGGCCGTATGATCGGTTGGCCAAACATGGGCCAATAACAGACCACATTATGGCCGTAAATGGGCTAGAGTTGAAATCGTCCATTCATGGGCCGACCATAACAGGCCATCGTTAATCGGCCGTATTTGATGACGCTATGAAAACGGCCCAACGTATTAACGGGCCACAAACGGGCCGACTGTAACCACAGGCTGAATTTGGCCCACAAGCAGAAAATGGCAGTAATGGGCCAAAAGTAAACGAATGCTGGAAATGAGCCCAAAAATAAGTGGGCCCTCAGAAGGCCGAAAGATAACATGGGCTGGAATCGGCCCAACGAAATAATGGGCCGTTAATGGGTATAAAGTGATACACTGTTCATTACGGGCCAGTTTTACCACGGGCCGTTAATGGGCCGAGGGTTACTAAGGGCCTCATATGGGCCGAAAGACATCATGGGCCATACATGGGCCGGAAGTTAAAACGGGCTGGAATTATATTGGACGGCCCAGATGACGCTACTGGCCTAATTCGGATAGGCCGTAAACGGGCCCTGGGTTAGCGGGCTGTAAATGGACTATATGCGAACAAGCCGTTAACAGGCTTGCCGTGGGCCAACCCGCCACCGTTTGACCAAGTCAAACGGGCCGGCCTTTTCACAGGAATGGGCCTCTGTTGGGCCGTGCCACGTGTCGACGTATCATAGGCGCTTTGGGTCCAATGAGTGGATGACATCTGTCCCAACGGCGAGCCGACACGTGTTCCCTCCAGCCAATGATGATTTTACACGTGGAAAATCCCCATTGGTCGGGGCTGTTAATGGGTTATCAGATCCAAAACCGGACCCGATAACTTAATGGCGTTCCGTTACGGTGGATGCCACGTGTCGGTCACCCTTGACGAAAGCACTTCTGTGACGCACGATTTATCGTCATGGAAGTGGACACTTCCGTGATGATAATTTCGGTAATGTCATGGAACACTTCTACGACAGCACATGTATGACTATCTTGATTCTGTCATAAAATTGTCATGGATGTACATGCATGACAGAAAACGTGACCTACTGTGACAAACACGTATCATCACGGAAGTGTATTTTTTTTGTAGTGAAGTGAGTCAAGTTCTACCTCTGACTCATGATTATCATTGTCATCGTCAATATTTAACTCGGCAGACTCGGCGGTTTTCATTTTGGAAGGCTTCTTGTGGGCCTTGGTTTTGACATGAGGCGCTTTGGCCGGTTTATCTTGTGGTTTCCTCTTCCAGAATGGGTCAGCAGCCTGTTAAGATTGGAAAGATCATAAGAGAATATTAAAAATGAGGATTAAGTAGGAGTTGAGAAATTCTTACGGCTGGTGGTTTATTAACAGTGCAGAAAGGACTAAGTCCAGTTTTGCTGCACTCTTTTACAGGCTCATTCAATAGTTTTTTGGTGGCTTCAGTAACTTCTGCTTCAGTTAACTGAATATCACAATGGCGCTGAGGATCTTTAACGTCACCAGTATATTCACACATTAAACCAGAGCGGCGGCTTAATGGCAAGATGCCCCAAGTCAACCAACACCGGAAGAAATCGACACCAGTTAAGCCATTGGCCATAAAGGCTCTGAGCTTTGAAAACGCAGGTGCATATTTGGCCCGTTCCTTTGAATCAAGCCATTGGGGAAGCGGATGGTTGTTGTTAAGCCGGTGCTCGCGGTAACCCGACAGAGGACTCTCGCCAGTTGGAGAGGTATCTTTAACATAGAACCAAGTCTGGTTCCAATCCTTAGGATGGCTATGCAGCTTGGCGTGAGGAAAACTGACATCTTTCCTCTTCTGAATAATGACTCCACCAAGTTCTTGGCATGGCCCATCAACAAATTCAGTTTGGCGGTTTAAATATTAGAATTCCATGAACAGATCAACTGTGGGCTCTTCTTGAAGGTAGGCTTCACAGAATACTTGAAAGTTGCAAATATTAGACACGGAGTTGGGTCCGATGTCTTGAGGATGCAGTTGGAGGAAATGAAGTACATCACGGAATTTTTTTGAGCCGGGAGGGCTAAACCCCCGACCTAAGTGATCAGTAAAAACGATTACTTCTCCCTCTTTGGGTTAAGGAGGGACTTCATCACCAGGAGCTCTCTAGTGGATATCCTCCTTCTTGGCTAAGGCGCCAGTGGCAACATAATTGTTCAGTTCTTCCTCAGTAACCCGGGATTTGACCCAATTGCAAGAAGTATACGTTTTTTATGCCGGTTTAAGTTCACATGGTTAAGCCGGTTTACGGTTCAAGGACAAACAATAATGAAGCACGGCTAGGTATTAAGCCGGAGCTCGATATTTCAAGATTACCAAGGAGCTACTGGCGGCTTAAGAGGGGACTAATGATACCTGGCGGGTTATTATTTCTGGATTAAGCAGCCTATACCAATGTGGAAAGAGCAGATCTACGGATGAAGCAAAATGGCTAAGTGTTCAGAAAAACAGTTTTCATAGATTGATGCTGTAAATTCGGATCTAGCGTACTTCAGTGAAATATAGAAGTATTCAGACCTAAATATCAGTACTCGAGCAGTTCATGGGTCCAGATCGGTTTTCTTAGGCAGAGGAGATGTTTTAATAGCAAAGAGGAGTGCTGTAACTACCACCGCATAGGAGGAGTACCAAGTTCTAATCAAAAATCATGAACTGCAGTGGAAAGCAAAGATGAACTATGACAAACTCGCGGAAACCCTAATGGGATCTATAGGAAGAGGAAGAAGGAGAACTCAAGAGGGCTGTTCAACAGCGGAAGGGCGCGGACGGAATCTGGTCAAAACAGGTTAATGCAGCGGCCGTTGTCGGAGCAGAGGCAAGGGTCAACGACGGCGGCGGAGCTCGTGTGCTGGTGCGTCGCGAGGAAGAAGACAAGACGAAGAGGCACGGGGGGGAATGAAAGAGACCCCCGGCCCTATTTATAAGGCAGATGGATAAGTGGCCAGCGCGGGAATCGAGGAGGTAAAAAACAGATATGTGACAGTGCAGACGCCTTGATTTTCGGAGATTCATTAAAAATAAGGAGATACATTAAAGATTTTGGCTTTGTGTAAAATTAATGATAGGTGACGTCACGGCGGGTTATCATGATCTCAAAGGATGATGTCATGGCGAGTTACAAGGTTTTCGTGAAGATAGTGAGGAAGGGATTTTTCGAAAGTGTTGAAGATAGATATGAACAAGTTCAGATCAACCTGGGGCCTAATGTTGGGGATATAGCTATTGAGTTAACCCGTCCGGGAGGGGCCGGGTTATACCCATGGTGACTCGTAAGACAAAGCCCAGGAAGGAATTGAAGATGGCGGTTCAGGAGGTGACTTATGAGGGGCCCAAGGCCCAAGGGCAGCTTAAGGCCCGTAGATGTAAACCGCCATATGTGTATGACTTGTATCATAAGGCAATTGTAGTTAAGTCACCAGGCCGGACACGTTTATAAGCCGGCCGTGACTCTGTAAGCCACCGGGCATTGACCTGAGTATATAAAGGGACGACCCGGCGGCGAGTTAGGGGCAAGAAACAAGAGATCGAGAACTAGGTCAAGCGTATTTGCTCCCTGGTAATCGAGACACAAGCAATACCACCTCAAACTGGACTAGGCCTTTACCTTCACTGCAAGGGGCCGAACCAGTATAAACTCCCTGTGTCCTTTGTCCCATTTAACCCCTTTAAGCTAATCTCGTTGTGATGGCTCCACGACTAAGTCCTCACACTAGGACATCTGCCGTGAGAATCCCATGACAGGGGGTGTAAACTGTGGAGGGGGGCGCCGCACACGGCTAACGATTGTTGTTGTATGTTCTAGGCGCCCCCTCCCCACATATATATAGGTGCGAGGGGGAGGGGATCAGCAAGGGGGCGCCCCAAGTAGGAGGAATCCTACTTGGGGTCCTCTCCAATTCGGCCTCCCCCCTTCCATATTTGCCGAAGGGGGAAAAGGGAAGAGGAAAGAGAGAAGGAAAGGGGGGGCGAACCCCCTCTTTCCCTTCCCCACTCGGACACCTTCCTTGGGTGGCATGCCACCCCTTGTGGGTTAGTGTGCTCCCCTCCTATGGCCCATATGGCCCATATCTTTACCCCGAGGATTCCGGTAACCCCCCCGGTACTCCGATAAATACCCGATACACTTCGGAACACTTCCGGTGTCCGAATACTATCATCCTATATATCAAACTTTATCTCTCAACCATTTCGAGTCTCCTCGTCATGTTTGTGATCTCATCTGGGACTCTGAACAACATTCGGTCACCAAATCACATAACTCATAAAATACTAAATCGTCATCGAACGTTAAGCATGCGGACCCTACGGGTTCGAGAACTATGTAGACATGACCAACACACCTCTCCGGTCAATAACCAATAGCGGAACCTGGATGCTCATATTGGCTCCTACTGAAGTAAATATGCCCTAGAGGCAATAATAAAGTTGTTATTTATATTTCCTTATATCATGATAAATGTTTAGTTTTTTTTCTTTTCACTCTTTTTTTGGCTTCCTCCTTGGCTTATCTCAAGCCTTTTGTACTTTGGTTCCTTTCTGGGACTTTATTCTTTTTATATTAATAAAAAATTGCAGTGGGGTTTTGCCCTACTGTGTATAGTCAAAAAATGATAAATGTTTATTATTCATGCTAGAATTGTATTAACTAGAAACTTAGTACATGTGTGAATACATAGACGAACAGAGTGTCCCTAGTATGCCTTACTTGACTAGCTCGTTAATCAAAGATGGTTAAGTTTCCTGACCATGGACATGTGTTGTCATTTGATGAATGGGATCACATCATTAGAGAATGATGTGATAGACAAGACCCATTCGTTAGCTTAGCATTATGATTGTTTAGTTTTATTGCTATTGATTTCTTCATGACTTATACATATTCCTCTGACTATGAGATTATGCAACTCCCGAATACCTGAGGAACACTTTGTGTGCTATCAAACGTCACAACATAACTGGGTGATTATAAAGATGCTCTACGGGTGTCTCCGAAGGTGTTTGTTGAGTTGGCATAGATCAAGATTAGGATTTTTCACTCCGTGTATCGGAGAGGTATCTCTGGGCCCTCTCAGTAATGCACATCACTATAAGCATTGCAAGCAATGTGACTAATGAGTTAGTTGCGGGATGATGCATTACGGAATGAGTAAAGAGACTTTCCGGTAACGAGATTGTACTAGGTATGATGATACCGATAATCGAATCTCGGGCAAGTAACATACCGATGACAAAGGGAATGACATATGTTGTTATGCGGTTTGACTGATAAAGATCTTCGTAGAATATGTAGGAGCCAATATGAGCATCCAGGTTCCGCTATTTGTTATTGACCGGAGATGTGTCTCGGTCATGTCTACATCGACGATTGGCGCCCACCGTGGGGCTATCGCACGGTGGTTTCGAGTTCTTGAAGGGCAACTTCGAAGGGCTCAAGGGATACACTGTGGGCCGGATGACCAAGAGTCATCGCGGCAATCTCTATATCGACGATGCAGGCTGGGGCCCCGAGGCCGGCTCAATCGAGTACGGGTACCGGGTCCCCTTCAGCGGAATCCACGTCTTCATCGGCATGATCGGCGAACCGGGCCCTGAGCCGGACATCTGCACCGACATCATCGAGACGGCTCAGCGTGCACGACCCGCCCGAGTTCAACCCGCCGTGAAGCGTGCCTTCGTTGGATTCATCCATGTGGCAGAATTTGAGGAAGGATCCGTATCCGGTGTTGAGACGGCCATCTACTCTGATGGTGAATCGTCCATAGAAGAGACTAATTCAATGTATCAGCTGCAAGACGGTCGGCTGGGGGGCTATTCCAATGGCGATAGTATTCCGGACCCCTATGAGCCGCCGAATAGGGTCGCAATTTTCATGGCTGGTACACAGCCAGCGCGGAATTCTACAACTGCAGCGGCGATGATTTCCAGGTCAGCAACGGCAATGGCAGCTGGGGCAGGAGGCCCTGTGCGCCCGCTGACTCAGGTCTTGACTGACTTACTGGAAAGTCTGACAACATTGTTAGCAGCAAATGTTAACCCGGCGAATCAAGATCAGCACAACGCGGAGCTTGCGAAATTGCGTGACGAGATAACACAAGCCAAGGAGGATCTGGCGGCTGAGGACGCTAGGATGACTGCGGAGCGAGCTGTGTTGGACGCTCAGGCACAGCGGATTCAAGCGGATTCTTACCGGCTCACAGTGGATCAGAACGCTTCAAACAAGATTTTAAGGAGGAAGCACCGGAGTCGTCTACCCCCGGGGTATGATCCGCGGAACCTTTTTCCTATGCCTGGAGCGGGGACCAGTAACCCGCCAGAGATAAATCGGGTGGTGACCATGCCTAGGACCGGAGCGCCAGTTCAGCCGCGCACAATGGACCCGCCTCGTCTGAATAATACCCCGCCACGATATGTGCCGACACCACCGGGTCATTATTCTAACCCGTTGGATAACATGATTGTTGCGGCAACACGATTGGCAGCTCTCACAGTTGAAGGCGAGTCTCTAGCTGCGGTTGAAACGCGAAGGGCGAGAGAGCTTCTTCAGACAGCTCTGGTATAGCAGGAGGCATATTCTTACAGTCGTGAGAGGATTCACTCGACCCCTCACCCAAGTCGGAGTTATAGCAGACACATGGACTCACCGGCCGTCTCAAGCAGTGACAGGCACCATAGCCAGCCTTGTGGACATGACCCGGCGCGCGATGGTGCTCAGGACTTGGTGGACCAGGACAGGGCACGTCAAGAAGCTGAGCTGGCGGCTCAGCAGGCGGCTCATCAACATCTTCCGGCTTATCCGACGACTTCGGTGGAGGCAGGCGTGACCTCTAGAACCACGGGCGTGCCATGTTTAGTGTCGGCCCTGCGTAATGAGCGTCTGCCCAAGGATTTCAAAGGACCTCGTAAGGTGCCAAACTACATAGCCGACTTACCCCCTGAGGCGTGGATTGAGAGTTATGAGATGGCTATGGAGCTGTTGGAGGTTAGCGATGCTGCGTGTGCCAAGTACTTCACCATGATGCTGGATGGGACGGCCCTTACTTGGTTAAAAGGGTTGCCTGCCAATTCCATTGGGTCGTGGGCCGAGCTAAAAGCCCGGTTTATCCAGAATTTTAAAGATACTTGCAAACAGCCCATGTCGATTGTGGATTTGGATGCCTGCGCCCAAGAAGAGGGCGAGTCAAAGACCCATTGGGTGCGCCGGATCAAAGCTATCCTGCACTCATCGGATAACATCAATGCCGGCTCAGTAGTCCTAATGTTAGAGAAGAATTGCCGTTTTTTGCGCCTTAAACAGAAGCTAGGGCGGCTCAAGTGCCACTGCAATGATATGGGGGAGCTGATGGCGGCTCTAATTAAATATACCGACTCTGATAGTACCAAGGACCCCGAGTCTGATGATGAAAAAGCCGGGAAAGGGAAAGAAGAGTGGAAACACCAAGGGTCGGCATCATAACCCAGCGAGTTAGGGGGGCAATGGTAAGCGTAAGGCCGATAATAATTCAGATTTTGTGGCCAATACCAATACACAGAATAATGGTCAGCGTCGTAAGGGGAAGCCACCTCCTCGGGCAGGAGTGTCAGGTTTCAATCTTGAGCAGATCATGAATCAGCCCTGCCCAAAGCATGGTTCGCGGGAAAGACCATCCAGTCACCTTTGGAAGGATGCCACATTATGAAGGAGTTCAAAAATTCTGATTTATTCTAGAACAATCATGGGCCGGGCGGCGGCTCAGGTTCCGGTGGTGGCGGTTCTCATGGCCCGGGTTATGGTGGTGGCGGTTCTAATTCTGATTTCTAGGGTCACCCAAGCAATCAAGGCAATCAGGGTGGTTATCATCAACAGTTCGGTCAGGGGAATCAACAATAGCAATCTGGGTATCAAAGTAACCCGAAGCAGTTGAATAGTAGGCAGTACCACGTCTTCACCACGAGTTTATGCAAGCGGGACCAGAAGCTCCATAAAATAGTTGTAAACTCCATTAAGCCGGAGGTTCCTCGTTACTTGCGATGGTCCGAGCAGCCCATTGTGTGGAGTCGTCAGGATCACCCGCCCCGGGTTGATAATCCGGGTCAATTGGCTTTGGTGCTAGCAACTCAGGTTCGAGGGTACAAGTTCACCAAGGTACTCATGGATGGAGGCAGCAGTATTAATATCCTTTACTATGATACTTTCCATCCTATGGGATTAACTGACAAAAATCTTAAGCCGTCCAATACTTTTTTCCATGGAGTGGTTCCTGGTAAGTCGGCCTATCCGGTGGGCAAGGTCGCTTTGGAAGTGGCCTTTTGAGATGATCATGACTCCCGGGTTGAGACGCTAACCTTTGAAGTAGTCAAGATTCAGAGTCCATATCACGCTCTGTTTGGACGGCCGGCTTATGCCAAGTTCATGGCACGGCCTTGTTATGTTTATTTGCAGCTCAAAATGCCGGGTCACGAGGGGACCATCACAGTACATGGAAGCCGGATGATAGCTTTGGAGTGTGAAGTAGGTGACGCTGCGTATGCTGAGTCTATCTGTGCAACAGAGGAATTGAAGTTTTATAAAGATAATGTTGACTCGGCAGATATGACATCTTTGAAGAAGCCAACTACAGAGCATGAGCCGGTCTTGAAGTTTAAGTCGGCGGATGACACTAAGCTAGTTGATTTTGTTCCTAGCGATTCATCCAAGCAGTTCAGCATCTGTGCTAATTTGGATCTGAAATAGGAAGGCGCGCTCATCGAGTTCATCCGTGAGAACCGAGACATCTTTGCATGGAAACCTTTTGACATGCCAGGTGTACCGAGGGAACTCGCTGAGCACACTCTCAATATTGATCTGAAGTTTAAACCGGTCAAGCAATTCCTTCGTCATTTTAATGAAGAGAGGCGTAAGGCCATTGGTGAAGAAGTGGCCCAGCTCTTGGCGGCTGGGTTCATTGTTGAAGTTTTTATGAGTGGTTGGCTAACCCGGTGCTGGTGCTTAAAAAGAATGGCACTTGGCGTATGTGTGTGGATTACACGAATTTAAATAAGGCTTGTCCGTCTGATCCTTTTGCTCTCCCTCGTATTGATCAAATTATTGATGCTACGGCGGGTTGTGAGCGTTTGAGCTTTTTGGATGCTTATTCTAGTTATCATCAGATCAAGATGGCAGTTAAGGACTAGGAGAAGACAGCTTTCATTACTCTGCTGGAGCCTTCTGCTATGTGTCCATGCCTTTTGGGCTCAAGAGTGCCCAGGCGACTTACCAACGGTGTGTGCAAAATTGCCTTCATAATCAAATCGGGCGTAATGTTCATGCTTATGTGGGTGACATTGTGGTGAAGTCCAGGAAGAAGGAGACCTTGATTAATGATTTGAAGCAGACCTTTGACAATCTTCGGGTTCATAAGATGATGCTTAACCCGGCAAAATGTGTTTTTGGCATACCAGCTGGTCAGCTTTTGGGTTTTCTGGTTTCTGAACAAAGTATTAAAGCTATCCCGGAGAAGATAAAGGCTATTACCTCTCTGGCTAAGCCAACATGTGTTAATGATGTTCAGCGTTTGGCGGGTCGTATTGCGGCCTTAAGCCGGTGCATAAGCCGGTTGGGTGAGAAGGCTATCCCTCTTTACCAGATGATGAAGAAGACAGATCACTTTGTTTGGAGTGATGCTGCTAATCAAGCGTTTGAGGATTTGAAGAAACAGTTGGCTGAGCCACCCGTTCTCGCTGCTCCCATTGATAAAGAGCCTTTGTTGTTGTATGTGGCTGCCAATAGTCGAGCTGTCAGTGTAGCCATTGTGGTGGAAAGGAAGGAGCCAGGCAAGGAATATCTGGTTCAACGGCCGGTTTATTACATCAGTGAGGTGCTTATTGAGTCCAAGCAGAGATATCTGCATTGGCAGAAGCTTGTGTATGGGCTTTTCATGGCTAGACGGAAGCTTAAGCAGTATTTTCTGGGTCATCCTATCACTATGGTTAGTTCTGCCCCTTTAGGGGATATTATTCAAAACAAAGAAGCCACAGGTCGGGTGGCCAAATGAGCCATTGAGCTAGGACCTCATGGTTTGAAGTATGTGCCTCGTACAACCATCAAATCTCAAGCACTTGTGGATTTCATCAATGATTGGACAGAGTTGCATATGCCTGAGGAGAAGCCAGATAACACATATTGGACTATTCACTTTGATGGGTCCAGACAGTTGGAAGGCTCGGGTGCTGGAGTTGTATTAACTTCCCCACGAGGTGATAAATTTTCTTATGTTATCCGGCTGATGTTCCCTTGTACTAACAATGCAGCTGAGTATGAGGCCTTGCTCCATGGTCTCCGGATGGCTAAGGAGATGAACTTAAGCCGGGTAAGGTGTTTCGGCGACTCAGATCTGGTAGCTCAGCAAGTTTCTGGCACTTGGGATTCTAAGGATCCACTCATGGCGGCTTATCGTCGAGAGGTTGATGCTATTGCAGGTCACTTTAAGGGATATCAAGTTGAACATGTTGATCGCAAGAAAAACGAGGCGGCTGATGCTTTAAGTCGGTTAGGGTCTCAGCATAAGCCGATGCCACCTAACACTTTCCTGGATATTCTGCATAACCCTTCTGTCAAATTGCCTACAGAGGAAGATATGGCTATTCCTGACCCGGGAGCACAATTGGTGGCGGCTCTTCATGCGATTCCTGATTGGACAGTTCCATATTTGGCTTATATGACCCGGGGCGAGTGGCCTAAGGATGAAACTTTGGCCAAACAGATAACCCAACGGTCTAAGTCAATGACTATTGTCAATGGAGAGTTGCATCATCGCAGTGTCACAGGGGCGTTTCAACGTTGTGTTTCTCCCGAAGAAGGCTGTGAGATTCTACGAGAGACTCATGAAGGAGATTGTGGTAATCATGCCGGTTCTAAATCTCTTGTGGCCAAGGCTTTTCGTCATGGGTTTTATTGGCTGGCGGCTCACGCTGATGCTGAGGATCTAGTCAGTAAATGTGATGGGTGTTAGAAGTTTTCATGACGAGCTCATGTACCGGCTCAAGAATTGCGGATGGTTCCTATTGCTTGACCGTTTGCAGTCTGGGGGTTTGATATGGTTGGGCCTTTCAAAAGATCAAAGGACAAAAAGACCCACCTTTTGGTGGTGGTTGACAAATTCACAAAGTGGGTCGAAGCCTAGGTGATTTTCCGCTTTGGTTTTCCCCACAACATTATAACTGATAATGGCTCTAATTTGTCCAAGGGTGCTATGAAAGAGTTTTGTCAACGTGAGCATATTTGACTTGATGTATCGTCCGTGGCTCACCCCCAATCCAATGGTCAAGCTGAGAGAGCCAATCAAGAAATTTTGAGAGGCATCAAGCCTCGGCTTATGGTTCCTTTACAAAGGATGCCGGGTCGTTGGGTGGACGAGTTACCCTTAGTGTTATGGAGTATCAATACTACCCCCAACAGATCTACGGGTTACACGCCCTTCTTCATGGTTTATGGAGCAGAGGCGGTTCTCCCTAGTGACATCCGTCACGACTCGCCCCGTGTGGCGGCCTATGTTGAAGCTGACAATGATAAAGCACGTCAGGATGCACTTGACCTGTTAGATGAGGAGCGTGCATCACGGCAGCTCGTTCAGCGATTTACCAGCAAGATCTGCACCATTATCACAGCCGCCGGGTTAAAACTAGAACTTTTCAAGAAGGTGACCTGGTGCTCCGGCTTATTCAGGATCAGACTGATATGCATAAACTATCCCCACCTTGGGACGGGCCTTTTGTGGTCAGCAAGAATCTGAACAACGGGTCATACTACCTTATCGATGTTCGAGATCACAAGGACTCACGCACGTCGGGGGAGGAGACCCGTCGGCCGTGGAATATTGCTCATCTTCGGCCTTACTACACTTGAGCCACCGGCCCTTACAATGTACATATTTTGACAATGTATATATGATGATGATTATAATAAAGCCGGCATCCCTGATAATGCAGGGCCTCTGTCATTTCATTTCCAAGAATAATGAGTCTTTTTCATTACAAATGGTCACTTGGGGGCTTCCTACTCATTGAGCATAGGTGAATAGCCCTCTTGATCGGCTCAATGCCACACTTCCAATGGTCACTTGGGGGCTTCCTGCTCATTGAGCATAGCTGTGAATATCCCTCTTGATCGGCTCAATGCCACACCTCTAATGGTCACTTGGGGGCTTCCTCCTCATTGAGCATAGCCGTGAATATCCCTCTTGATCGTCGCAACGCCACAAAGCACTTGGGGGCTTCCTGTTCAAACATAGGTGTATTCGCCAAAGAGAACATAGCATTACTACCCTTGTGAGCTGGTTTGGAAACCCAGGTGTATTCACCAAAACTTTCCGGGTTCTCTTGCTTTGTAGAAACTGCCACTCTGCCCGGGTAATCCCGGAATGACAAGCCGAACTCTTGACAGTCAATCTTACATAGACCCTGAACTTGTCAATGTTAAAACAACGGTCATGTGAGACCGGTTTCACAAAGTGTAAAAGGTTAACTCAGTGGCTTGGCGGCCCATGAAAGCCTCGGAGCTTTAGGCTTGGCGGCCTATGAAAGCCTCGTTTTCTTGCTTTGATTCATTTTTTGAACATTTTTCGGTTCATCTTGGTACCATATTGACATATGGTCTAAAATAATTCAGGCCATGTAGCCTCAATTCTTACAGCTCATATTTGAGTATATCCGTGGTTTCTAATAACCCGGCCCGGTTTTGGACAATAAGTCGCCAGTATATGATGATATTAAATACTTGGAAGTATTGTCTTCTAAGTTTTGGGTTGTCACCCTTACTGCATTTGTATGGTAAGCCGGCAGTTCAATCACATATCACAGGTATGATATTTTTGATTATATCTAATTATGATTAAACCGACCCTGGTTATGAACTTTTTTAGTCACCAGTGGTTTTATATGGGGTATTATTGAAGTAAATATGCCCTATAGGCAATAATAAAGTTATTATTTATTTCCTTATTTCAGTATAAATGTTTATTATTCATGCTACAATTGTATTAACCGGAAACTTAGTACATGTGTGAATACATAGACAAAACAAAGTGTCCCTAGTATGCCTCTACTTGAGTAGCTCGTTTATCAAAGATGGTTATGTTTCCTAACCATAGACATGTGTTGTCATTTGATGAACAGGATCACATCATTAGGAGAATGATGTGATGGACAAGACCCATTCGTTAGCTTAGCATTATGATCGTTACAGTTTCATTGCTACTGCTTTCTTCATGACTTATACATGTTCCTCAGACTATGAGATTATGCAACTCCCGAATACCGGAGGAACACCTTGTGTGCTATCAAACATCACAATGTAACTGGGTGATTATAATGATGCTCTACAGGTGTCTCCGATGGTGTTTGTTGAGTTGGCATAGATCGAGATTAGGATTTGTCACTCCGTGTATCGGAGAGGTATCTCTGGGCCCTCTCGGTAATGTACATCACTATAAGCCTTGCAAGCATTGTGACTAATGAGTTAGTTGCGGGATGATGCATTACGGAACGAGTAAAAAGACTTGCCGGTAACGAGATTGAACTAGGTATTGAGATACCGACGATCGAATCTCGGGTAAGTAACATACCGATGACAAAGGGAACAACATATGTTGTTATGCGGTTTGACCGATAAAGATCTTCGTAGAATATGTAGGAACCAATATGAGCATCCAGGTTCCGCTATTGGTTATTGACTGGAGATGAGTATCAGTCATGTCTACATAGTTCTCGAACCCGTAGGGTCCGCACGCTTAACGTTCTGCGATGATTTGTATTATGAGTTATGTGATTTGATGACCGAAGTTTGTTCGGAGTCCCGGATGAGATTGGACATGACGAGGAGTCTCCAAATTGTCAAGACGTGAAGATCGATATATTGGAAGGCTATATTCGGACACCGGAAAGGTTCCGAGTGATTCGGGTATTTTCCGGACTACCGGAGAGTTACGGGAATTCGTATTGGGCCTTAATGGGCCATACGGGAAAGGAGAGAAAGGCCTCAAGGGTGGCCGCGCCCCTTCCCCATGGACTGGTCCGAAATGGACTAGGGAAAGGGGCGCCCCCCTTCGTTCCTTCTCCTTCTCCCTTCCCTTTTTCCTATTCCATGTGGGAGCTGGAATCCTACTAGGACTAGGGAGTCCTAGTAGGACTCCACACTTTGGGCGCGCCCTATGAGGGCTGGCCTCCTCCTTCCTCCATCCTTTATATACATGGCCAGGGGGCACCCCATAGACACACAAGTTGATCACTTGATCTTTTAGCCGTGTGCGGTGCCCCCCTCCACCATAATCCACCTCGGTCATATCGTAGCGGTGCTTAGGCGAAGCCCTGCGTTGGTAGCATCATCATCACCGTCATCACGCCGTCGTGCTGACGGAACACTCCCTCGAAGCTCTGCTGGATCGTGAGTTCGTGGGACGTCATCGAGCTGAACGTGTGCTGAACTCGGAGGTGCCGTGTGTTCGGTACTTGGACCGTTCGGATCGTGAAGACGTACGACTACACCAACCGCGTTGTCATAACGCTTCCGCTTACGGTCTACGAGGGTACGTAGGCAACCCTGTCCCCTCTCGTTGCTATGCATCACCATGATCTTGCGTGTGCGTAGGAATTTTTTTGAAATTACTATGTTCCCCAACAGTGGCATCCGAGCCAGGTTTATGCGTAGATGTTATATGAACGAGTAGAACACAAGTGAGTTGTGGGCGATACAAGTCATACTGCTTACCAGCATGTCATACTTTGATTCGGCGGTATTGTTGGATGAAGCGGCCCGGACCGACATTACGTGTACACTTACACGAGACTGGTCCTACCGACGTGCTTCGCACACAGGTGGCTGGCGGGTGTCAGTTTCTCCAACTTTAGTTGAATCGAGTGTGGGTACGCCCGGTCCTTGTGAAGGTTAAAACAGCACATACTTGACGAAATATCGTTGTGGTTTTGATGCGTAGGTAAGAACAGTTCTTGCTCAGCCCGTAGGAGCCACGTAAAACTTGCAACAACAAAGTAGAGGATGTCTAACTTGTTTTTGCAGGGCATGCTATGATGTGATATGGTCAAGACATGATGCTACATTTTACTGTATGAGATGATCATGTTTTGTAAACGAAGCTATCGGCAACTGGCAGGAGCCATATGGTTGTCGCTTTATTGTAAGAAATGCAATCGTCATGTAATTGCTTTACTTTATCACAAAGCGGTAGCGATAGTCGTAGAAGCAATAGTTGGCGAGACGACAACGATGCTACGATGGAGATCAAGGTGTCGCGCCGGTGACGATGGTCATCATGACGGTGCTTTGGAGATGGAGATCAAAGGCACAAGATGATGATGGCCATATCATATCACTTATATTGATTGCAAGTGATGTTTATCCTTTATGCATCTTATTTTGCTTAGTTCGGTAGTAGCATTATAAGATGATCTCTCACTAAATTTCAAGGTACAAGTGTTCTCCCTGAGTATGCACCGTTGCGAAAGATCGTGGTGCCGAGACACCACATGATGATCGGGTGTGATAAGCTCTACATTCACATACAACGGGTGCAAGCCAGTTTTGCACACGCAGAATACTCGGGTTAAACTTGATGAGCCTAGCATATGCAGATATGGCATCAGAACACTGGAGACCGAAAGGTCGAGCATGAATCATATAGAAGATATGATCAACATAGTGATGTTCACCATTGAAAACTACTCCGTCTCACGTGATGATCGGACATGGTTTAGTTGATATGGATCACGTGATCACTTAGATGATTAGAGGGATGTCTATCTAAGTGGGAGTTCTTAAGTAATATGATTAATTGAACTTTAATTTATCATGAACTTAGTCCTGGTAGTATTAGCATATCTATGTTGTAGATCAATAGCTCGTGTTTAGCTCCCCTATTTTATTTTTGATATGTTCCCAGAGAAAACTAAGTTGAAAGATGTTAGTAGCAATGATGCGGATTGGATCCGTGATCTGAGGATTATCCTCATTGCTGCACAGAAGAATTATGTCCTTGATGCACCGCTAGGTGACAGACCGATTGCAGGAGAAGATGCAAATGTTATGAACGTTTGGCAAGCTCGATATGATGACTACTTGATAGTTTAGTGCACCATGCTTTATGGCTTAGAATCGGGGCTTCAAAGACGTTTTTGAAATGCCACGGAGCATATGAGATGTTCCAAGAGTTGAAATTAGTATTTTAGACTCATGCCCATGTCGAAAGGTATGAGACCTTTGACAAGTACTTTGCCTACAAAATGGAGGAGAATAGCTCAGCTAGTGAGCATGTGCTCAGAATGTCTGAGTACTACAATCACTTGAATCAAGTGGGAGTTAATCTTCCAGATAAGATAGTGATTGAGAGAGTTCTCTAGTCACTATCACCAAGTTACTAGAACTTCGTGATGAACTATAATATGCAAGGGATAACGGAAATGATTCCCAAGCTCTTCGTGATGCTGAAATCAACGAAGGTAGAAACTCAAGAAAAGCATCAAGTGTTGATGGTTGACAAGACCACTAGTTTCAAGAAAAGGGCAAAGGGAAGAAGGGGAACTTCAAAAAGAACGGCAAGCAAGTTGCCGCTCCCGTGAAGAAGCCCAAAGCTAGACCTAAGCCTGAAACTGAGTGCTTCTACTTCAAAGGAACTGAAAAGATTGCTAAACCTCTAACTGAAAACTGTCGCCGCTTCGTCGAGAATTTCTCCAAGGTTGCTAAACCTCTAACTGAACTCCTCAAGAAAGATAAAAAGTTCGAGTGGACCACACAGTGCGAGTTCAGCTTTCAGGAACTGAAAAGACGCCTGACAACTGCTCCCGTACTCATACCAACAGATTTTTCTAAGGACTTTGTTATCTATTGAGACGCCTCGCGACAAGGACTAGGTTGCATACTCATGCAGGATCGTCATGTGATTGCCTACGCTTCCCGACAGCTGCATCCACATGAGGATAATTATCCCACACATGATCTAGAGCTTGCAGCCGTAGTCCATGCACTCAAAACATGGCGACATTACCTTCTCGGTAATCGTTGCGAGATCTTCACCGATCACCAATGTCTAAAATACATTTTCACCCAACCGGATTTGAATCTCAGGAAAAGACGTTGGGTCGAGCTGATCACAGATTACGACTTAGGAATAACTTACACCCCGGGCAAAGCCAACGTCATGGCTGATGCGCTAAGCCGTAAATCTTACTGTAACAACTTGATGTTACAACAAAGTCAACCACTTCTCCACGAGGAGTTCTGTAAGCTTAACCTTCACATTGTTCCTCGAGGGTTTCTATCCACCCTGGTGGCGAAACCTACCCTTACGGATCAGATCATCAAAGCTCAGAAGGTAGATCCGGGAATCTCCCGTATTAAGAGAAACATCAAGAAAGGAGTTGCGGATTGTTTCTCCGTTGATGACCAAGGTGTTGTGTTCTTTGGAGACCGTCTAGTGGTTCCCAAGGTACGCAACCTGAGGCGATTGATCCTTAAGGAAGCTCATGAATCTCCTCTCACCATTCATCCCGGTAGTACTAAAATGTATCAAGACCTACGCCAGAGGTTTTGGTGGACTAGGATGAAGAGAGAAATTGCTCAATACATTTCTAATTGCGACGTCTGTCGTCGTGTTATAAGCAGAGCATCAACGGCCTGCTGGCACCCTTCAACCTTTGGCTATTCCTGAATGGAAATGGGATAAAATCGGTATGGATTTCATTACCGGGTTTCCCAGGACCAAGAGAGGGAATAATGCTATCTTCGTTGTTGTCGATCGTCTTTCCAAAGTAGCCCACTTCCTACCTGTTCGTGAGAGTATAACCGCGAGCCAGCTAGCTGACTTGTACATCTCCCGAATAGTGTCTCTTCATGGTGTTCCATTGGAAATTAACTCAGACCGTGGAAGTCTCTTCACCTCTTGATTTTGGGGAAGTTTCCAAAATGCTATGGGAACTCGTCTCTCCTTTAGCACCGCCTTCCACCCTCAATCAAGTGGTTGGGTAGAACGAGTCAATCAAATTCGCCGAGTTCGCTTCTGTCATCTCTTTCGGCATGGATTGGGAGAAATGCCTTCCATTCGCCGAGTTCGCTTATAACAATAGCTATCAAGCTAGCTTGGGCAAAGCTCCTTTCGAGGTTCTCTATGGACGAAAATGTCGAACGCCTCTTAACTGGTCAGAAACCGGGGAAAGACAACTCTTTGGCCCGGATATGATTTAGGAAGCAGAAGAGCAGGTTCGCATTATTCGTGAGAAATTGAAATCAGCCCAATCTCGTCAAAAGAGCCATTATGACCGCAAACATAAGGCTATGACTTTTGAGGTTGACGAGAAGGCTTACCTTCGGGTTACTCCTTTAAAGGGAACCCATCGATTCGGTATCAAAGGCAAATTGGCTCCTCGTTACATTGGACCCTTTCGCATTCTTGCCAAGCGAGGAGAAGTTGCCTACCAATTGGAACTACCTCCGCATCTTTCCAAGGTTCATGACGTCTTCCACGTTTCTCAACTCAGACGTTGCTTCTCGGATCCTATCCGTGGAGTGGACCACGAAACACTTGATCTCCAAGATAATCTCACATATCGGGAATATCCCGTTCGAATCCTTGATCAAGCCGAGCGTACCACTCGACGCCAAAACATCAAGTTTCTCAAGGTTCAATGGTCACACCATTCCGAGAAAGAAGCTACTTGGGAAAGGGAGGATCGTCTTCGACTTGAGTACCCCACCTTCTTCCCAACGGATCCTAAATCTCGGGACGAGATTCTTTTGAGTGGGGGTGAGTTGTCACATCCTAGCTAGTTCATGCATTAGAGTGTTGCATCATGTCTACTTTTCACAGAAACTTGAAATGGGGATGCCAGAAACCCCCAGCACCCCCCTGAACACAACTAGGGTTTACTAAAATCCTTTTCAATGAACCTGAAATGCCCTTCATAAATGTTCACCATCTTTGGTCCTGGCTAAAACCTCTGCCAAAAATGGTTTCATATTTTTGGAGGCTATTCTGGATTTTTGCACCAAGCCATAAGTATTTGCATTTGGGCAATTTAAATCCTATAAATATTTTAAAATGCCCCAAATAATCTTGAAGGTATTTTTAGGCTGTTGAGAATATTTTCAAATGTGCCTCTGAATATTTTCAGGTTTTTCCTAAATGGAATAGTATTTCTACTATTTCAAAACACAGAACAGAAACAAATAAAAAGGAAAACAGAAAGCAGAGAGAGAAACTTACCTGGCAGCCCAACTGGCGGCCCAGCACTGTGCTGGCCCATGGCCAGTCAGCTGCTTGCTCCCGCCAGAGCAGGCAGAGAGGTGACGCCGGCGTGCGCGAGCTCGCCACGGCGCCACCTGCTTGCCGCCTCGCCCGTGGACGAGCTGGACGACCTCCACGTCGCGCTCCCGAGCCCCTGGACACCTCCATTCGTCCCCTGCACCTCTCCCTCGCCTTCCTCCACCATGGCCGACGCAGCCGCTGCCACCTCGTCGACGTAGCCATAGCCACCACCGTCTTCGCGTTACCTGACCGTGTCTAGCAGCTCCGCCCTTGCCTTCTCCTTCGAGCAAGTCGAGCCCCGAGCGCCCGCTTGCCCCGAAGCCACTGCTCCGACCTCGCCTTCACCGCCCACCGCCGGAGATCCCGTTCGCCGTCACCACCACAGCAGCTCGTCCCCGACAGCGCTGCCTAGCTCATCGCCTTTGTCGTGAGCTTCTGCCCCTTCCCCATCCTCTCATTCTTGCTGCCGCCTTTTGCTTCGACCGTAACCACCAGCACCGCACACGCCACCGCACGAGCTCGTCGCCGACGAGGCTCCGGTGACCAAATGGTCCAGTGCATATGGCTGTCATCTTCGTGAGCACATGCAGCACCCGTAGAGACTAACCGTTGATCCTCCCGTGCACCGTGTCGTTGTTTTCGTTGGCACCCGAACTCCGGCGGCCGCAAAAGAGCTCGCCGCCGTCGACTCCGGCCACCCCAGGCCCAACCACGGCCACCAACGGACGCGCCGTTGCGTCAGCTACCTGTAGAGCCCAACGGCACCCCGAACGGTGCCCCGTAGAGCAAACCCGAGGCATAGGAGCGCCGCTAACCTCGCCGGGGGCTAACCGCCGGCGTGTTAGGCCCGTTGACGAGGGGTTTGACCTCCCCTGGGTCGTTGACATGTGGGGCCAGGCCCTGTTAATTTCCTAGTTTAGGTTAATTAAAATAGGATTAGCCCTGTGACACTGACAGACGGGTCCCACCATTCAGGTTTGACCTGGACGCCCAGTTGACTTGCTGACGTCATCATGACACACTGCTGACGCAATAAGTAATTTAATTACTGGAATTATTTCTATACAGGAAATTCCAGAAAATATCACAAACTTCAAAAAATCATAGAAAATAATCTATAGCTCAGAATGAAAAGATTTATATATGAAAAATGATCAGAAAAATCCATTCTATCCATCTGTACTGGTTTCATGCATGTTTAAGCAAATTAACCTACTGTTTAATGCAGAACAAGATAAAGCACTAATAAGGACCACATATGAACTTGGAATTTGAATCTTTGATTCAAAATAGTCCAAACCCATCTGGTCTTAGTTGCATTTGCCCAATACATTGATTTTGCCATGTCTCATGAATGCATCATATTGTTGCACTTGCTTGGTGTTGATTGTGCTTCGTTGTGTTCATCGTGGTAGGTCCTGCCTCCGAGGATATTCACGAGTATCCAACTGAAGGGTAGTATCCCACCACCACTCCGTCAGGCAAGCAACCCATTGATCATTTCGATACAAACCCATCTTCTCGCTTCTGCTCTCATTTACTGCATTAAGACAACGCGATTCAAACTGCTGTGTGTTGCGGTAGTTGAACCCACTTTCCTTTGCATGACCTGTCATTGCCACAGTAACTAGATGAAACCCACTAGCATGTGTAGGAGTTGACTGAGCCATGTTGTGTTCCTACAATGCTATGCTTGCTACGCTTAGAGTCGTGTCAGGTCTGGCTCATCAGGGTGCTGAACTAGAGTGAAAGCGTGTGTCGGTAATGAGAGTGAGGTGTTGAACAAGTTTTGGTAAAGGTATCGATGTTTAAGATTCAGCTACTACCACGCATTGGGCCCGAAACCAATGGACCCCCTCGGCTTCTTAATCACCCTTGTCCTCTGTCCAGGAATTGCACGTAGTTTCTGGTGTTTGTAGTAAGCTGGAGGCCGTGGACAGCGCTGACCAAGGGGTGGGCTGTGATGCGGTAGGCTCATGGCACGGTGTACCGAGTCGGCCGTTTGGTGTCCGGGAACCCTGCACACATCGTTTGGGGCCGTATGTGGAAACCTCGGCCGGACTCCCTGCGGATGGAACCTGAATAGGCGATAAACCTGGACTAGAGACTTGAGTGTTTAGGTAGGCTGTGGCCGACACCCACGTTGGGCTTCCGCTTGAAGGTTGCCGAGTACATGTCGTGTAGCGACGGTAAGTGGTGAGAGCGTGTGTGACGAAGTACACCCTTGCAGGGTATAAAACTATTCGAATAGCCACGTCCGCGGTAAAGGACTACTTGGTCGCTTATGCAGTTCATAGACAAGTAAATGGATACTACTAAAAGCCTCAAGATAAGTGTGAGTACCGCGGATGGCTCTCTCGTGGGATGACGAGGGAGGATCCACGGTGGAGTATTGAGATGGTGATTAGTGGACTCGTGTGCGAAAACTATTTTACAAGTGGTGTCTCGTAGGATAGCTTAGCCAAGAGTCAAGCTGGCTTGCTGCAATAACCCCACTACCTTCTTGAGAATGAACATGTATAGTAGGATCTGTTGTAAGACTTGCTGAGTACCTTTGTACTCATGTTGCTTCAATTACTGTTTTCAGATGACAACACCGCCCCTTCCGATGGGTTCTATGTAGAACTCAACGACGACGAGTGACTTGCCACCCAGGTGGTGATCTAGGCTTGTGAAGGTCCTACGTAGATAGACAGGCTTCGTCAAGCCTTCTTTCTTTCTAGTGTCTGTACCCAGACAAGTTGCTTCCGCATGTGTTTGTATGATTGTATGACTTGAGTGTCGGGTCATGTGACCCCTATCTGTATGAACATGTTATGTAAGGCTCTCCGGAGCCCTTTAAACAAAGTACTTTGAGTTGTAGAGTTTTATTGTGATGCCATGTTGTATTTACACATATCGAGCATATTGTGTGTATGATTGAAATGCTTGGTATGTGTGGGATCCGAGAATCTAGTTGTTTATCCTTGGCAGCCTCTCTTATGGGGAAATGTAGTCTAGTGCCTCTTTGAGCCATAGTAGTCCGCTACAGCTCGGTTCACCGGAGTCCTGCTAGCCCAGCACTACTGCTCTGGACACTTGACTGGCCGGCATGTGTTTCATATCGTTCCTGTGTCTGTTCCTTCGGGGAAATGTCACGCGGTGACCTCCGGAGTCCTGCCTAGCCTGCTACAGCCCGGGTTCCCGGAGTCCTATTAGCCCAGTGCTACAACCCGGATTCACACGCTGTTGACCGACACGTTCGATGTTGATTCATGTATGCCTGTCCCCATACGTTAGTGCCGCTTTGGGTTCACGACTAGCCATGTCGGCCCGGGTTCTCTGTTATATGGATGCTAGCGACATTGTCATATACGTGAGCCAAAAGGCGCAAATGGTCCCGGGCCATGGTAAGGCGACACCCGTGGGAGTACCGTGCGTGAGGCTGCAATGTGATATGAGGTGTTACAGCCTAGATCGGTGTGACTTAGAATCGGGGTCCTGACACAACCTTTCTGATAAGTATATGTAAGTGACATGTTGTTGATCGGAAATGATGTAGAATTTCTGGAAAGCATAAAGGAGTATTTGAAAGAAGTTTTTCAAAGAAAGACCTCGATGAAGCTGCTTACATATTGGGCATCAAGATCTATAGAGATAGATCAAGACGCTTGATAAGTTTTTTCAATTAGTACATACCTTGACAAGATTTTGAAGTAATTCAAAATGGAACAGTCAAAGAAAGAGTTCTTGCCTGTGTTACAAGGTGTGAAATTGAGTAAGACTCAAAGCCCGACCACGACAGAAGATAGAAAGAGAATGAAAGTCATTCCCTATGCCTCAGCCATAGGTTCTATAAAGTATGCCATGCTGTGTATCAGATCTATTGTATACACTACACTAAGTTCAGCAAGGGAGTACAATAGTGATCTAGGAGTAGATCACTGGACAGCGGTCAAAATTATCCTTAATGGAATAAGGATATGTTTCTCGATTATGGAGGTGACAAAAGGTTCGTCGTAAAGGGTTACGTCGATGCAAGTTTTGACACTGATCCAGATAACTCTAAGTCTCAATCTGGATACATATTGAAAGTAGGAGCAATTAGCTAGAGTAGCTCTGTGCAGAGCATTGATTATATAGAAATTTGCAAAATACATACGAATCTGAATATGGCAGACCCGTTGACTAAACTTCTCTCACAAGAAAAACATGATCACACCTTAGTACTCTTTGGGTATTAATCACATGGTGATGTGAACTAAGATAACTGACTCTAGTAAACCCTTTGAGTGTAGGTCACATGGCGATGTGAACTATGGGTGTTAAATCAGATGGTGATGTGAACTATTGGTGTTAAGTCACATGGCGATGTGAACTAGATTATTGACTCTAGTGCAAGTGGGAGACTAAAGGAAATATGCCCTAGAGGCAATAATAAAGTTATTATTTATTTCCTTATTTCATGATAAATGTTTATTATTCATGCTAGAATTGTATTAACCAGAAACTTAGTACATGTGTGAATACATAGACAAAACAAAGTGTCCCTAGTATGCCTCTACTTGGCTAGCTCGTTTCTCAAAGAAGGTTATGTTTCCTAACCATAGACATGTGTTGTCATTTGATGAACGGGATCACATCATTAGGAGAATGATGTGATGGACAAGACCCATTTGTTAGCTTAGCATTATGATCTTATAGTTTCATTGCTACTGCTTTCTTCATGACTTATACATGTGCCTCAGACTATGAGATTATGCAACTCCCGAATACCGGAGGAACACCTTGTGTGCTATCAAACGTCAGAACGTAACTGGGTGATTATAAAGATGCTCTACAGGTGTCTCCGATGGTGTTTGTTGAGTTGGCATAGATCGAGATTAGGATTTGTCACTCCGTGTATCGGAGAGGTATCTCTGGGCCCTCTAGGTAATGCACATCACTATAAGCCTTCCAAGCATTGTGACTAATGAGTTAGTTGTGGGATGATGCATTACAGAATGAGTAAAAAGACTTGCCTATAATGAGATTGAATTAGGTATTGAGATACCGACGATCGAATCTCGGGCAAGTAACATACCGATGACAAAGGGAACAACGTATGTTGTTATGCGGTTTGACCGATAAAGATCTTAGTAGAATATGTAGGAACCAATATGAGCATCCAGGTTCCGCTATTCGTTATCGATCGGAGATGAGTCTCGGTCGTGTCCACATAGTTCTCGAACCCGTAGGGTCCGCACGCTTAACGTTCTGTGACGATTTGTATTATGAGTTATGTGATTTGACGACCGAAGTTTGTTCGGAGTCCCGGATGAGATCGGGGACCTGACGAGGAGTCTCAAAATGGTCGAGATGTAAAGATCGATATATTGGAAGGCTATATTCGGACACCGGAAAGGTTCCGAGTGATTCGGGTATTTTCCGGAGTACCGAAGAGTTACGGGAATTCGTATTGAGCCTTAATGGGCCATACGGGAAAGGAGAGAAAGGCCTCAAGGGTGGCCGCGCCCCTTCCCCATGGACTAGTCCGAATTGGACTAGGGAAAGGGGGCGCCCCCTTCCTTCCTTCTCCTTCTCCCTTCCCTTTTTCCTATTCCATGTGGGAGGTGGAATCCTACTAGGACTAGCGAGTCCTAGTAGGACTCCACACTTTGGGCGTGCCCTATGAGGGCCGGCCTCCTCATCCCTCCATCCCTTATATACGTGGCTAGGGGGCACCCCATAGACACACAAGTTGATCAGTTGATCTTTTAGCCGTGTGCGGTGCCCCCCTTCACCATAATCCACCTCGGTCATATCGTAGCGGTGCTTAGGCGAAGCTCTGCGTCGCTAGCATCATCATCACCGTCATCACACCGTTGTGCTGACGGAACTATCCCTCGAAGCTCTGCTGGGTCGTGAGTTCGTGGGACGTCACCGAGCTGAACGTGTGCTGAACTCGGAGGTGCCGTGTGTTTGGTACTTGGATTGGTCGGATCGTGAAGACGTACGACTACATCAACCGCGTTGTCATAACGCTTCTGCTTACGGTCTACGAGGGTACATAGACAACTCTCTCCCCTCTCGTTGCTATGCATCACCATGATCTTGCATGTGCGTAGGAAATTTTTTGAAATTACTACGTTCCCCAACAATTATGACCCGTCCTGCGGTAAACCGCCAGGGCACTTGTGATTACTTGTGTGCAGGGTAATGATAAATCCATCTGCATAAATCGACGTCATCATAGCATAAAATGGAAGCTTTTTCAAATGTCGGATCAAACAGTGTTGCGCAAAACAAAAATGTGCACGATGGCACGACAGATCAAAGTTTCACTAGCCTATTACATGACTCAGTGAGCCAAAAAGATCAAGTGTTTTCAAAGGATCAAATATATGAACTGCTCGGCGGATCACTCTTCTTGGCCTTGGCGACTTGAGGCTTCTGGATCATCCTTCTCTGGTTCTTCGTCCTCCTCCGCCGTCTGGAAATTTGGTGATGACCAATCGATGCCACACAAGGCTTGGAATTCAGCTACATCATCTATAAGTTCGGACGGTTCAACTTCAGGGGCGAAAGTTGTTGGGGAACGTAGTAATTTCAAAAAACTTCCTACGCACACGCAAGATCATGGTGATGCACATCAACGAGAGGGGAGAGTGTCATCCACGTACCATCATAGATCGTAAGCGGAAGCGTTATGAGAACGCGGTTGATGCAGTCGTACGTCTTCACGATCCGACCGATCCAAGTACCGAATGCACAGCACCTCCGAGTTCAGCACACGTTTAGCTCGGTGACGTCCCACGAACTCCGATCCAGTGGAACTTTGAGGGAGAGTTCCGTCAGCACTATGGCGTGATGACGGTGATGATGATGCTACCGACGCAGGGCTTCGCCTAAGCACCGCTACGATATGACCGAGGTGGATTAAGGTGGAGGGGGGCACCGCACACGACTAAAAGATCAACTGATCAACTTGTGTGTCTATGGGGTGCCCCCCTCCCCCGTATATCCCACCGGGAGTAGGATTCCCCCTTCCCTAGTTGGACTAGGAGAGAAGGAAGGGGGAGAGAGGGAGGAAGGAAAGGGGGGCATCGCCCCCCTCCTAGTCCAATTCGGACCAGAGGAAGAGGGGCGCGTGGCCTGCCCTGGTCTCCTCTCTCTCTCCACTATGGCCCAATAAGGCCCATACACTTACCGGGGGGTTCCGGTAACCTCCCGGTACGCCGCTAAAATCTCGATTTCACCCGGAACTATTCCGATGTCCAAATATAGGCTTCCAATATATCGATCTTTATGTCTCGACCATTTCGAGACTCCTCATTATGTCCGTGATCATATCTGGGACTCCGAACTACCTTCGGTACATCAAAACGCATAAACTCATATTACCGATCGTCGCCGAACGTTAAGCGTGCGGACCCTACGGGTTCGAGAACTATATAGACATGACCGAGACTCGTCTCCGGTCAATAACCAATAGCGGAACCTGGATGCTCATATTGGCTCCTACATATTCTATGAAGATCTTTATCGGTCAAACCGCATAACAACATACGTTGTTCCCTTTGTCATCGGTATGTTACTTGCCCAAGATTCGATCGTCGGTATCTCAATACCAAGTTCAATCTCGTTACCGGCAATTCTCTTTACTCGTTCCGTAATACATCATCCCGCAACTAACTCATTAGTTGCATTGCTTGCCAGGCTTATAGTGATGTGTATTACCGAGAGGGCCCAGAGATACCTCTCTGACAATCGGAGTGACAAATCCTAATCTCGATCTATGCCAACTCAACAAGTACCATCGGAGACACCTGTAGAGCACCTTTATAATCACCCAGTTACGTTGTGACGTTTGGTAGTACACAAAGTGTTCCTCCGGTATTGGGAGTTGCATAATCTCATAGTCATAGGAACATGTATAAGACATGAAGAAAGCAATAGCAATATACTAAACGATCGTATGCTAAGCTAACGGAATGGGTCAAGTCAATCACATCATTCTCTAATGATGTGATCCCGTTAATCAAATGACAACTCATGTATATGGCTAGGAAACTTAACCATCTTTGATTCAACGAGCTAATCAAGTAGAGGCATACTAGTGACGCTCTGTTTGTCTATGTATTCACACATGTACTAAGTTTCCAGTTAATACAATTCTAGCATGAATAATAAACATTTATCATGATATAAGGAAATATAAATAACAACTTTATTATTGCCTCTAGGGCATATTTCCTTCAGTCTCCCACTTGCACTAGAGTCAATAATCTAGATTACACAGTAATGATTCTAACACCCATGGAGTCTTGGTGCTGATCATGTTTTGCTCGTGAGAGAGGCTTAGTCAACGGGTCTGCAACATTCAGATCCGTATGTATCTTGCAAATCTCTATGTCTCCCTCCTTGACTTGATCGCGGATGGAATTGAAGCGTCTCTTGATGTGCTTGGTTCTCTTGTGAAATCTGGATTCCTTTGCCAAGGCAATTGCACCAGTATTGTCACAAAAGATTTTCATTTGACCCGATGCCCTAGGTATGACACCTAGATCGGATATGAACTCCTTCATTTGCTGCTTCCGAAGCAGCTATGTACTCCGCTTCACACGTAGATCCCGCCACGACGCTTTGCTTAGAACTGCACCAACTGACAGCTCCACCGTTCAATATAAACACGTATCCGGTTTGTGACTTAGAGTCAACCGGATCAGTGTCAAAGCTTGCATCGACGTAACCATTTATGACGAGCTCTTTGTCACCTCCATAAATGAGAAACATATCCTTAGTCCTTTTCAGGTATTTCAGGATGTTCTTGACCGTTGTCCGGTGATCCACTCCTGGATTACTTTGGTACCTCCCTGCTAAACTAATAGCAAGACACGCATCAGGTCTGGTACACGGCATTGCATACATGATAGAGCCTATGGCTGAAGCATAGGGAGCATCTTTCATTTTCTCTCTATCTTCTGCAGTGGTCGAGCATTGAGTCTGACTCAACTTCACACCTTGTAACACAGGCAAGAACCCTTTCTTTGCTTGATCCATTTTGAACTTCTTGAAAACTTTATCAAGGTATGTGTTTTGTGGAAGTCCAATTAGGCGTCTTGATCTATCTCTATAGATCTTGATGCCCAATATATAAGCATCTTCACCGAGGTCTTTCATTGAAAAACTCTTATTCAAGTATCCTTTTATGCTATCCAGAAATTCTATATCATTTCCAATCAACAATATGTCATCCACATATAATATTAGAAATGCTACAGAGCTCCCACTCACTTTCTTGTAAATACAGGCTTCTCCAAAAGTCTGTATAAAACCATATGCTTTGATCACACTATCAAAACGTTTATTCTAACTCCGAGATGCTTGCACCAGTCCATAGATGGATCGCTGGAGCTTGCACACTTTGTTAGCATCCTTTGGATCGATAAAACCTTCAGGTTGCATCATATACAACTCTTCTTCCAGAAATCCATTCAGGAATGCAGTCTTTACATCCATTTGCCAAATTTCATAATCATAAAATGCAGCAATTGCTAACATGATTCGGACAGACTTAAGCATCGCTACAGGTGAGAAAGTCTCATCGTAGTCAACTCCTTGAACTTGTCGAAAACCTTTCGCAACAAGTCAAGCTTTGTAGACAGTAACATTACCATCAGTGTCAGTCTTCTTCTTGAAGATCCATTTATTCTCTATGGCTTGCCGATCATCGGGCAAGTCAACCAAAGTCCACACTTTGTTCTCATACATGGATCCCATCTCAGATTTCATGGCCTCAAGCCATTTTGCGGAATCTGGGCTCATCATCGCTTCCTCATAGTTCGTAGGTTCGTCATGGTCAAGTAACATGACCTCCAGAACAGGATTACCGTACCACTCTGGTGCGGATCTTACTCTGGTTGACCTACGAGGTTCGGTAGTAACTTGATCTGAAGTTACATGATCATCATCATTAGCTTCCTCACTAATTGGTGTAGGAGTCACAGGAACAGATTTCTGTGATGAACTACTTTCCAATAAGGGAGCAGGTACAGTTACCTCATCAAGTTCTACTTTCCTCCCACTCACTTCTTTCGAGAGAAACTCCTTCTCTAGAAAGGATCCATTCTTAGCAACGAATGTCTTGCCTTCGGATCTGTGATAGAAGGTGTACCCAACAGTCTCCTTTGGGTATCCTATGAAGACACATTTCTCCGATTTGGGTTCGAGCTTATCAGGTTGAAGCTTTTTCACATAAGCATCGCAGCCCCAAACTTTAAGAAACGACAACTTTGGTTTCTTGCCAAACCACAGTTCATAAGGCGTCGTCTCAACGGATTTAGATGGTGCCCTATTTAACGTGAATGCAGCCGTCTCTAAAGCATAACCCCAAAACGATAGCGGTAAATCAGTAAGAGACATCATAGATCGCACCATATCTAGTAAAGTACGATTACGACGTTCGGACACACCATTACGCTGTGGTGTTCCGGGTGGCGTGAGTTGCGAAACTATTCCGCATTGTTTCAAATGAAGACCAAACTCATAACTCAAATATTCTCCTCCACGATCAGATCGTAGAAACTTTATTTTCTTGTTACGATGATTTTCCACTTCACTCTGAAATTCTTTGAACTTTTCAAATGTTTCAGACTTATGTTTCATCAAGTAGATATACCCATATCTGCTCAAATCATCTGTGAAGGTGAGAAAATAACGATACCTGCCGCGAGCCTCAACATTCATCGGACCACATACATCAGTATGTATGATTTCCAACAAATCTGTTGCTCGCTCCATAGTTCCGGAGAACGGCGTTTTAGTCATCTTGCCCATGAGGCATGGTTCGCAAGTACCAAGTGATTCATAATCAAGTGATTCCAAAAGTCCATCAGAATGGAGTTTCTTCATGCGCTTTACACCAATATGACCTAAACGGCAGTGCCACAAATAAGTTGCACTATCATTATCAACTCTACATCTTTTAGCTTCAATATTATGAATATGTGTATCACTACTATCGAGATTCATAAAAAATAGACCACTCTTCAAGGGTGCATGACCATAAAAGATATTACTCATATAAATAGAACAACCATTATTCTCTGATTTAAATGAATAACCATCTCGCATCAAACAAGATCCAGATATAATGTTCATGCTCAACGCTGGCACCAAAAAACAATTATTCAGGTCTGAAACTAATCCCGAAGGTAGATATAGAGGTAGCGTGCCGACCGCGATCACATCGACTTTGGAACCATTTCCCACCCGCATCGTCACCTTGTCCGTAGCCAATCTTTGCTTAATCCGTAGTCCCTGTTTCGAGTTGCAAATATTAGCAACAGAACCAGTATCAAATACCCAGGTGCTACTGCGAGCATTAGTAAGGTACACATCAATAACATGTATATCACATATACCTTTGTTCACCTTGCCATCCTTCTTATCCGCCAAATACTTGGGGCAGTTCCGCTTCCACTGACCAGTCCCTTTGCAGTAGAAGCACTCAGTCTCAGGCTTAGGTCCAGACTTAGGCTTCTTCACTTGAGCAGCAACTTGCTTGCCGTTCTTCTTGAAGTTCCCCTTCTTCCCTTTACCCTTTTTCTTGAAACTGGTGGTCTTGTTGACCATCAACACTTGATGCTCCTTCTTGATTTCTACCTCCGCAGCCTTTAGCATCGCGAAGAGCTCGGGAATTGTCTTATCCATCCCTTGCATATTATAGTTCATCACGAAGCTCTTGTAGCTTGGTGGCAGTGATTGAAGAATTCTGTCAATGACACTATCATCTGGAAGATTAACTCCCAGTTGAATCAAGTGATTGTTATACCCAGACATTTTGAGTATATGCTCACTGACAGAACTATTCTCCTCCATCTTGCAGCTGTAGAACTTATTGGAGACTTCATATCTCTCAATCCGGGCATTTGCTTGAAATATTAACTTCAACTCCTGGAACATCTCATATGCTCCATGACGTTCAAAACATCGTTGAAGTCCCGGTTCTAAGCCGTAAAGCATGGCACACTGAACTATCGAGTAGTCATCAGCTTTGCTCTGCCAGACGTTCATAACATCTGGCGTTGCTCCTGCAGCAGGTTTGGCACCTAGCGGTGCTTCCAGGACGTAATTCTTCTGTGCAGCAATGAGGATAATCCTCAAGTTACGGACCCAGTCCGTGTAATTGCTACCATCATCTTTCAACTTTGCTTTCTCAAGGAACGCATTAAAATTCAACGGAACAACAGCACGGGCCATCTATCTACAACAACATAGACATGCAAAATACTATCAGGTACTAAGTTCATGATAAATTAAAGTTCAATTAATCAAATTACTTAAGAACTCCCACTTAGATAGACATCCCTCTAATCATCTAAGTGATCACGTGATCCATATCAACTAAACCATGTCCGATCATCACGTGAGATGGAGTAGTTTTCAATGGTGAACATCACTATGTTGATCATATCTACTATATGATTCACGCTCGACCTTTCGGTCTCAGTGTTCCGAGGCCATATCTGCATATGCTAGGCTCGTCAAGTTTAACCCGAGTATTCTGCGTGTGCAAAACTGGCTTGCACCCGTTGTATGTGAACGTAGAGCTTATCACACCCGATCATCACGTGGTGTCTCGGCACGACGAACTTTCGCAACGGTGCATACTCAGGGAGAACACTTATACCTTGAAATTTAGTGAGAGATCATCTTATAATGCTACCGTCGATCTAAGCAAAATAAGATGCATAAAAGATAAACATCACATGCAATCAATATAAGTGATATGATATGGCCATCATCATCTTGTGCCTTTGATCTCCATCTCCAAAGCACCGTCATGATCACCATCGTCACCGGCGCGACACCTTGATCTCCATCGTAGCATCGTTGTCGTCTCGCCAACTATTGCTTCTACGACTATCGCTACCGCTTAGTGATAAAGTAAAGCAATTACATGGCGATTGCATTTCATACAATAAAGCGACAACCATATGGCTCCTGCCAGTTGCCGATAACTCTGTTACAAAACATGATCATCTCATACAATAAAATTTAGCATCATGTCTTGACCATATCACATCACAACATGCCCTGCAAAAACAAGTTAGACGTCCTCTACTTTGTTGTTGCAAGTTTTACGTGGCTGCTACGGGCTGAGCAAGAACCACTCTTACCTACGCATCAAAACCACAACGATATTTCGTCAAGTATGTGTTGTTTTAACCTTCACAAGGACCGGGCGTAGCCACACGTGATTCAACTAAAGTTGGAGAAACTGACACCCGCCAGCCACCTGTGTGCGAAGCACGTCGGTAGAACCAGTCTCGCGTAAGCGTACGCGTAATGTCGGTCCGGGCCGCTTCATCCAACAATACCGCCGAATCAAAGTATGACATGCTGGTAAGCAGTATGACTTGTATCGCCCACAACTCACTTGTGTTCTACTCGTGCATATAACATCTACGCATAAACCTGGCTCGGATGCCACTGTTAGGGAACGTAGTAATTTCAAAAAAAATCCTACGCACACGCAAGATCATGGTGATGCACAACAATGAGAGGGGAGACTGTCGTCCACGTACCCTCGTAGACCGCAAGCGGAAGCATTATGAGAACGCAGTTGATGTAGTCGTACGTCTTCATGATCTGAGTGATCCAAGTGCCGAACGCACGGCACCTCCGAGTTCAGCACATGTTCAGCTCGGTGACGTCCCACGAACTCCGATCCAGCAGAGCTTCGAGGGAGAGTTCTGTCAGCACGATAGCGTGATGACCGTGATGATGATGCTACCGACGCAGGGCTTCGCCTAAGCACCGCTACCATATGAACGAGGTGGATTATGGTGGAGGGGGGCACCGCACACGGCTAAAAGATCAACTGATCAACTTGTGTGTCTATGGGGTGCCCCCTCCCCCGTATATAAAGGACTGGAGGAGGGGGGAGGGCGCCCGGACGGCTATCCAGCCCACTTTTTTTCAGCGAAGGTGGGCGGCCCTATATGGCGCGCCCTGGAGGAGTCCTACTCCCACCGGGAGTAGGATTCCCTCCCCCTCCCTAGTTGGACTAGGAGAGAAGGAAGGGGGAGAGAGGGAGGAAGGAAAGGGGGGCGCCGCCCCCCCTCCTAGTCCAATTTGGACCAGACGGAGAGGGGGCATGCGGCCTACCCTGGTCTCCTCTCTCTCTCTCCCCACTATGGCCCAATAAGGCCCATACACTTACCGGGGGGTTCCGGTAACCTCCTGGTAATCCGGTAAAATCCCGATTTGACCCGGAACTATTCCGATATCCAAATATAGGCTTCCAATATATCGACATTTATGTCTCAACCATTTCGAGACTCCTCGTTATGTCCGTGATCATATTCGGGTCTCCGAACTACCTTGGGTACATCAAAACACATAAACTCGTATTACCGATCATCACCGAACGTTAAGCGTGCGGACCCTACGGGTTCGAGAACTATATAGACATGACCGAGACTCATCTCCGGTCAATAACCAATAGCAGAACTTGTATGCTCATATTGGCTCCTACATATTCTACGAAGATCTTTATCGGTCAAACCGCATAACAACGTAGATTGTTCCCTTTGTCGTCGGTATGTTACTTGCCCGAGATTCAATGGTCGGTATCTCAATACCTAGTTAAATCTCATTACCGGCAAGTCTCTTTACTCGTTCCGTAATACACCATCCCGCAACTAACTCATTAGTTGCATTGCTTGCAAGGCTTACAGTGATGTGTATTACCGAGAGGGCCCAGAGATACCTCTCTGACAATCGGAGTGACAAATCCTAATCTCGATCTATGCGAACTCAAGAAGTACCATCGGAGACACCTGTAGAGCACCTTTATAATCACCCAATTACGTTGTGACATTTGGTAGCACACAAAGTGTTCCTCCGGTATTCGGGAGTTGCATATCTCATAGTCATAGGAACATGTATAAGTCATGAAGAAAGCAATAGCAATATACTAAACGACCGTATGCTAAGCTAACGGAATTTGTCAAGTCAATCACATCATTCTCTAATGATGTGATCCCGTTAATCAAATGACAACTCATGTCTATGGCTAGGAAACTTAACCATCTTTGATTCAGCGAGCTAGTCAAATAGAGGCATACTAGTGACACTCTGTTTGTCTATGTATTCACACATGTACTAAGTTTCCGGTTAATACAATTCTAGCATGAATAATAAACATTTATCATGATATAAGGAAATATAAATAAGAACTTTATTATTGCCTCTATGGCATATTTCCTTCAAAAGTATGCCTATGAATTTGGGGGGATTAGATCCATCACTTTATAAGCCGGCATGGGCATCTTCTGATTCTCCATGTTATAAGCCGGTTGGTATCTTGAAAGATCCGTTTCATTTGCAATCAGGCTGGCCAGGGGACGTATCTCCTTCACGCAGACAGCGAAGTCTTTCTTCTCAAAGGGGGTGACATCTTCCTTTAAGCTTGGATACCCATTAGCTATCTCGGCCGGATCTAGCTCTGTTAGCCATGCCTTGGCCCGGCTTAAAGCTATCACAACATCGGCTCTTGCACATGACCGCTTCATCTCGTCAATCCTAGCAGGCAGAACAGAGAGTTTCTTCAAGACATCACTCAAGAGAGTAGGTGCTTGATTAGTCGAAGAAATCATGGCCAGTGCACGCTGTGCTCTAGTATATAGCTTTTCAACAAGTGTATAAGCAGCCTTGAGCTTCACAAGCATCTCTTGGTTAAGATTGCTACTCCTGGGACCTGAGTAATAATTATAGATTGGTTAGAGGCGGTTTACACCATCAAGGAAGAGATTCAATTTTGATGCTAGCAAGGCGACTCACCAAAGATAGCAGAAACCATCTGGGATACACGGTGTTTTAAACCCGTAAGCTCAGTGGTCACATCTTGAAGAGCCGCCTCCGCCTTTTCAGCCCGCTGCGTCACAGCAGTTTTCTCTTCGGCCTAGGCGTTTCTTTCAGCCTCAAAATGGGTCTTCAGTTTTTCCGTTTCAGCCACGCCAAATTGGAATTTTGAGTCGGCTTTCCGGGTCTCAGATTCTTGATTCTTCAGCCGGGTCTTTGCATCAGCCAATTGCGATTGAAGTTGAGCAGTGGTGTCCTGTACAAGCACAGATTTGTAAACACATTCATATCCGGGTTACAGGAATATAAGTCCAAAGCCTTTTGCAAGCAACAACACTTGGCACTTGGGGGCTAATGCCTGCCAAAAAATTCTTCATACACACGGCTTATGTGAATAAGTCCCAAGCACTTTGCAAGCAAGAGTACTTGGCACTTGGGGGCTAATGCATATTGCTTGCGTTTCCTTACTACTTTATGATGACCCGGTTGTGCCGTAAACAATCACCGCCGGTTCATGGGGGCTACATAGGTAAGCTCTCCTTTATAAACAATGGTGAACAGGACCGGCTCATTCATGCTGATTAAACCGGCCCTTGGGGACTATTAATGCAATGTTAATTGTTTAAAATCCGATTTAACTCTAATGGTGAAAACCGGCCTTTGAAGGATTCTACCAAATATGCTCATGGTTATTCTAAGTCTACAACATATTCAATTCGATCATACCCAGTAGACTTGGGGGCTGGCAGGATGTACATAACTTATTTAAGCAAGAATTGATACCTCATATTTTTGATGCATCTGCTTCACCATATCGATTTCAAGATCGTGGCTAGTGTGTACTTGGTTGAGGTAGCCATAGAGTAATTCACTACTGTTCAATTAAGAATAATCGGCGATGTCAAACCTCACTTTCCGCTTTTCAATGAACTCCTGTTTGGCGGAGTGCTTAGCCAAGACAGTTGGATTTCCCGGTTCTTTAAAGCCGGTGCCAGTGATCACAACATCGTCAGCATGTGTTTATGACGGTTTAAGTGGGCTTGACGATTCAGTACTCAAAGGATTGAGGTTTGTCTGGTCGCTGGAGAGGTCAAGAATCTCTGGTGGAACATCATGGACAGGCTCATCGGGTTGTAGCACGGAGGTGTCAGATGCTGGAATTTGTTGTTCCGGCTCATCAACTTTGGGATCTTCAGTCGGCTTGATCACCTTTGCCTTCTTGCTAGGCTTTGCCTTTCCACTGCATGGGTCATGAAAGGTCAGTACAGATATAAAAAGTATAAGGAGATAGAAAATGCAAAAAATGTTATTACCCAGGAGCAGTCTTGAAAGCGGGCAACTGGCTCTGTGATGAGTCGCCCGAAGAAGAGCGAGAAGCCTCCTGGTAGTTTGAGTCGGAAGAATTAAGTGGCTGGTGAATGAGACCCGCCAGTGGGTAAAAAGAGTTTAAGTTTGGAAGGACCTCGTTTCGACATTTTCGCGAACTGGAGTATTCGGTAAGCCGTAGGATAATTCTACGCCTCCGCTTGTCCGAGTTTGACGCCGTTTCTTGTGCTGCTATTGCTTCAAAAGAAAGTGAGGATCCAAATGAGCGAAGGGGTGTGAAAAGCTTACTTTCCGGGTTAATCATCGAATTTTCTGTCTTAGCAAAGGTGCTGAGCCGGAGGAAATAATAGTTACCTCTTCTTCAACTTCTTGGCTGGCCCCCGTGTCATCCTGATAATAATCAGTTTCAATAAGATAATTGAAAAAGGAGCCAAGGGAGTCAAGGGCTACCTCCGACTCAGAGCTGTCATTCAGTTCAAACATCTCGGAAGCACTTGATTTCTTCTTATTTTTCTTGGCGGCTTTCTTGGCAGCCCTAGCCTTTCTGGCAGCTTCATGGTCATATTTCTTTTTCCAAAAATAGAATATCTGAATGATGAGGCAAAAGTAAGTGATTTAGAGACTCACATCCGGTGGCGGGTTAAGTTTGCAGAAAGGGTTCAGACCCACTTTGTTGCAGCCTTCCAGATCTTCATTCAAAAGGGTCTTTGTCATTTCATTGATTGCCTCATTAGTTAAAAGCAAGGAGCTATTGTGCAGTGGATCCTTTATACCACCCGTGTAAGTGCACATTAAGCCGAGTCGGCGACTCAAGGGTATGATTCGCCAAGAAACCCAGCACCGAACCAAGTCAATGCCAGTTAACCCATTTCCCAGCAGAGCCTTGACCTTTGCAATGGTGGGGGCAAGCTTTGCACATTCAGCAGTGGTAAGCTTTTCCGGAAGACGATGCTTTGGGTCAAGACGCTGGACACGATAACCCTGTCGGATTGTGGGTTCCGGCAAAACCCTTAAGGTTCGAACACTGGGGTGCGCACGAAGATCTTCTCCCTACCGATCTACACCTCAAAGCCTTGCCACGGGTCTAAGCTAACACGATGAATAGCACAGAGACACGAGGTTTATACTGGTTCGGGCCACCATTGTGGTGTAATACCCTAATCCAGTGTGTGGTGTGGTGGATTGCCTCAGGGGCTGATGATGAACAGTACAAGGGAAGAACAACCTCGCGAGGAGTGTTCTTGAGCTGATGTAGAGTTCTACTTGGGAAGGATTCGGTCCCTTTCTACTATGGTGACTAGCTCTATTTATAGAGGTCCTGGTCCTCTTCCCAAATATTGAGTGGGAAGGGAGCCAACAACGGCCATTTTGAAGGGAGACAGCTAGTACAAGCTATCCTGACTAAAGGTGGTCTTCGGCTGCCAAAAGCACTGGTGATGACGCCGTCTTGGGCTCCACGATGACCTCCGTCCTGCCGCTCTGTTGGTCTTGGTCTCGTTGCACTCATATGGAAACCTTTGCTTGATGCCTCGGTACTCCGCGCCTGCGCTTGCCCCCTTTGCACCAAAGAGGAAACGAGGACACTGCGCAGGCTAGCACCCGCCTGGTCTTGATCGTCATGGCTTACGTCACGAGCAGCTCGTGAGGTACCCCTTGCCTTGATCTCTCCGCCTCCTCGCGAGCCTGCTTGGCGAGGCCGCCCCTGAGGAGGCCTTGCGTCGTCCGCCCCGCGAGGCTTGGCCCCTCGCGAGGGTCTTGAGTTTGGGTTGATGAAGATGGGCCGTACTGGGCCCCTGCTTGAGCCACGCCGCAGGCCACAAGCAGGCAAGTCTGGGGACCCCCATTCCCAGAACGCCTACAGTAGCCCCCGGGCCCAAGGCGCGCTCGGACTTGGCTTAGCAGCGAAGCCAAAGGGCAAGTGCGGAGCGCCACAGGCCCCCAAGAGCCTGCGGCCTTGGGCGACGCGTGGAGACCGATGGGACATGGGCGTCTCCGCTTCCCCATGCTCCCCCAATATCCGCCTGGCTAGGCGGCCACGAAGCTTTACACAGTTCTTTCCTTCCGCCCGCGTGCTTCCTGCTCCCCTCTCTTCCTCAAACCTCTGCTTCTGCTTCCAGTCCGGCGTGAGCTCTGCTCCCTCCACCGCCATGGCGCCAACTAACAAGGGGAAGGGGAAGGAGCCCGAGTCCTCATCCAGCTCGTCTCCGTCGATCGGACCCACCGTCGGCCGGTCGTTGGTGCTCAATCTGGAGGCCTTGGAGAAGATCTGCCCCGCACTCGCCACCAGCTTCAATGAGTGCGGAAGGACGACGGCTTGGCCTGCATCCCATGCCTCCATCAACAGGATTGTCACTGAGGTTCGATTCTTTGTTGATGCCCTGTGGGCTGGCCTGGTTCCTCCTTTCTCTGCTTTCTTCAATGCGGTGCTTTCCCACTACCAGATCCATATGATGCACCTTGATCCTCAATCCATTACCCTTCTTGCTGTCTTCGCCTTCGTCTGCGAGGCCATGGTGGGCATTGCCCCTTCCGCTGCCCTCTTGCGCCACTTCTTCTCCTTGCGCCTGACCGACCCGTTGCAGTGCTCAGGGTGCGTGAGCTTCCAGGCCGTGCCAGAGACGGCCGCCTCGGGGATTGATTTCAGCCTTTCACCTTCCATGAGTGGGTTCCGGACGCGGTGGCTGTACGTGGACGTCGGAGTGCCCGGCCCCCTTCTCTCGCACCCGAAGTTGCCTGCCATCCCCAATCCGGGCTGGGACCATGAGGAGCTCGTGAGCCCTTGGCTCTCCTTCGTTTGGCGCAGATTGGAAAGGTTCAGGGGGCTTGGCGTGACCGCACCCCAGGTGGTGAAGGAGTTCCTCCAGTGTCGCCTTGCTCCCCTTCAGTGCCATTCTCGACCGATGTGGGCCCTGATTAGATACCGGGACCGCATGAGGCTCCAAGAGACGGAGTTGGCGCCTGAGATGTTGAGGAAGGTGCTGGAGGTCTTGACAGGTGACCCCTCGTCGGGCGATATCCGACACGGGGGCAGCCTCCTGTATCTTGGCTCGGGCGGAGCTGAGTTTGCGAGGCAGATGCCTCACTTCGACGAATGGGGGTTGCGCCCGGCTAGCCTCGTGGGGCCTCGCGAGAATCCTGTCGCCGTGGCTCCCTTCCCCATTGCCAACACCGACCTTGCCTCAGGAGGGGGTCCAGGGTGGCAAGCATCACTGGTGGCAGGGGGACCAGGTGTCGAGGTGCTGATGTCGCGCGGGGCTCCCGAGGCGTCGTCCTCCGGGGCTCGTGAAGCCTGCCCTGAGGCGGTTGTTGATGTGGAAACGCGACCCGCAACAACCGAGGCTGGAGCCCCCGAGGCCTCGGCGGGTCATCAGGAGGTGGCTCCCGATCGCTCCTCCCAGCTTGGCGCTCCTGATGTTGGTGGCCCGATTGCTTCTTCAACCGCGCCTCGTGCTGGCCCGCACGCCGTGTGCCTGGGTCAGTTCCGCATAGATTTCGACGCCCTCCGCAAGAGGAAAGAGTCTTCGAGCGGCAGCGAGCGCCCTTGCTGGCCGCTGAAGCATAGGAAGTACTTCGCCATAGATGAGTAAGTACCTCATTCTTGCAATTCCTCAGTCGCTGGTCCCTTTCCTGACTGTTGCTCTTCAGGATCCCTCTGGCCAGGCCTGCGGAGCCTACCGAGAAGTTATCTCCTCCGGCCTCGCCTCCAACACCGACCTTGAGCGTCCTGAGCCGGCGTGCTGCCCCTGACGCGAGTTCGGCCAGGGAGACAAACTGGCCCGCACGGCGCCCCGAGCTCGTGCCCTTGCCGGCTTTCCTTTGCGACTTCGCCCGAGAGGCGATCAGTCTGCCCCGGGCTCCTTCTTTGATCGTGGACGGCGAATGCTTGAGGTTGATCCTTGGCTCTTCCTGCGGGGATGGACCCGCGCCGTTCGGGGCCCCCTGTGGAGTTCGTCTGGCGATCGTGGGGGCGCCCACTCCCAGCCCCCTGCCGAGAGGCGGCGTACCGCTTCAGGGCCCGCCACCAACGCCGGCGGCGGAGGAAGATATCGACGGCGTGCTCAGGCAGGTGCAGGAGCGCAGCGTCGTTTGCCAAGAGTGCCTCCGTAAGGCGATGGACACGGTGAGCCAGCTTGGTGGAGAGCTTGCGGATGTGGATGCATGTCTTGAAGCTGAAAGCCTGCGGCTGGCTGAGGAGCGGCGCAAGCTGAAGGTGCCAATTAGCCTAGCACGCCATCAGCACAAGCGCGATAATACGAAGGCCGGAGCGTCCCTTGAAGCCTCGCGAGAGGCCTGCTCCCGAGCTATTGAAGAGGCTCGGGAGGCAGACCGACGGCGCGAGATCGCGGAGAAGCGCGCATGGGCACTCCAGGCCTGGAGCACTTCCCTGGAGCAGCAAGTGGAGCTGCACCTAGCTGCTCTTGCGTCGCTGAAGGGGACGCCCATCAGAGAGGAGGAGCTCTAGAAGCGCGAGGAAGCGCTGATGCTGGAGGCTGCCGAGCGCAACCTCGATCTTGAACGGTTGGAGACGAGGGAGCGCCAGGTCACCCAGGCGGAGGACGACGTCGGCGTGTGGGAGGCCCGAATCCAAGAAGACGTCGACCGCCGCGTGGCGGAGGTTCGCGCGAGTCTTGTGCGCGAGTATGACGAGAGGTTGGGGCTGATCGAAGCCGAAGCTGCGAGCAGGACTGCCGCCCTCAGGACCAAGCTGACTGAAGCGACGTAGCGTGCGGAGGCCACCGCAGCCGCCCTAGCCACGGCGCAGGCCGAGCTGGCCTCCTCCCGCGCCGAGCTGCTTCTTCTCCAACGGAGGGTCGATGACGCCGAAGCCATTGCACAGCGGAACGAAGACGAGATTCGTCGTCGATAGACGCTGGAGCACATGCGCGGCCCCATGCTCCAAACGCTCAGGGACAGGGCCAACACGGCTCTGGGCAATATTTGCGACGCGACTGTTCTGCAACCTCATGTGACCAACTACGCTGGCAATCTCCAGTTCTTCACTGACGTGGTGACACATCTGGAGAACCGCTCTGAGAGAGCTCGCCAGCTTGTTGAGGAGAGGAGTCGTGGCTTGCTCGCGCACGCATTCTCCCGTGTCTTCAGCCACCTTCAGGATAGGGATCCTCACTTTGACTTCGATGCTGTCATCGCTCCAGTGCCCGCGGCTATCTGAGGCAACCTGGCGCGGTGGGTGGAGGACAACGTGGATGCACTTGTCCGGGCCTTCACCTCCAATGATGACGGGGTGGTAGTTGCTGCAGATGAAGGTGACGTGGTGAACGGCGGTGAAGGCGGCGCCATCGACGGTGACGGTGAGGCCAGTGACAGCGACAGCGGTGCTAGTGATGCTTCCGGAGGCGACCTAGAGGATGCGGTGAGTGATATGTCTGAATGATCCCGTATCCCTCTGTTGTTTATCCTGCACACAAAAAGCTCGGGCGTGGCCCCGAAGGTTGTAAGAGCATTTTGGGAGGGGGAGCCCCTCATGTAAAAAGATTGTTGTCACCGTGCTTTTGGGAGCGGTGCTGAACGCGCGTCTGTATGATGTTAAGAGCCTTGAGTTGAGTTGATTACTACGGTTTACCTTTAGCCCGGACAAGCCTTGTGCAGGCTTGCGGGGCCGCGATCCTCCTGGGGGCCTTCTAGGTGACCTTTGGATCATGGGGTGATAACCTTTCGAGAGCAAGTGCTGGTCGCAAGGCGGCGTGCGCGCGCTGGTCCCAGCCCCGCCCGCGAGAGGCTCGTGAGGGAGAGGCATGGTGCGAATCTCGGAAGAGGGTAGAAACCAGAACGCAAAAGAACACACAAACAAGACACGACACCCCTCCCCGCATACACAAATACAAATTCAATTCAGCTTAAATCCGAAGCAAGGAGGCTCGACCATAGAAATGGAGGCAAAAAAGCAAAAGGCCGCGTCTGGCTCCTAGTCTAGTCTTCGACGTCTTCTCACCAGCGCGGAGCTAAGTGCTTCCACTGGGAATGGGAGGGAGCCCCCGAGGCCCGAGGGCGGCTCTCCGGAGACTCCGAGGCGTGTATAGACCCAACTCATTATTACATGAGAGTGTCACGGGCGGCGAGCTTCACAGGCACTGGGCCTTCTTCACAGGTACCGGCCTTGCTTCATATCGCCAGATGAGGGACCCGCCTTGCGCCACCCTCGACCACCATTGACGGCGACCGAAAACTAGGACGACGCCAACAGGGTAAAGGGGACGCCAGCGGTTGTTCCCCCGACGACCACGGGTCCTCTGCCGGGGGCCTCGCGGCACCTCCCTGGCAGAGGGCCTACCTCCGAGAAACGCCTTGCTCCATGCGCTGCGGGGACGGGCCTGGCTCCCGGCCACTCTCCTGCAGCCCCCAGCGCGCTCCCCTGGTGGGAGGGAGGCTGCCAAGCTGGGGCAGCCTTCCGCTGCAGTGACCTGAATTCCCTGCGACCCATGGTTAGCATAAGCTTACTCCTGAGGAATCAGTGGTACCCGATAGCTGCTGCCGCCGGCGCGGTTGGTGAGGCTCCCTTGGGGTTCCTGAAAAGGCTCGGCTTCTGGCGTTTCTTCCTCCCAGCCTGATCCGAGAAACGAGCCTGGGTCGTCTTCCAGCGCGTACTCCCGATCCACCATGTGGGGCACGTAAGCCTCCGAGGTCGCTGCCCCGAAGACCTTGCCGTAGTGCCCCACACTCCATGTGGCCTGGCCTAGCACACTGTCTTGGGGATGGTAGGACGACAGGCCTCCTGGGCCGTGAGCGGCGACGTGCATGCCCCTGCTCGCCGGGGGTGGTGCTGGCGTGGCCTGGCGCCCGGAGCCGATGGTTGAGCTGATGTTGGCGAAGCCTTGGGGCGTGCTTGTAGGCGCATGAGCGCGGATGAGCCCGCCGCGTGATCCGACCGGGGTCTGGGGTGGAAGCTGGACGCAGAAGGGTGGCGCCCCCGAAGCGGCGGCATCCAGGAGTTCGGCGACGCGCTCCAGCAGCACGTCTCGGCTGCTCTCCTGTAACCTGCACCGCAGCAGCTCCCGAGCCACAGTGAGTGCGGCTCTCATGTTCGCTTGTTCATGCCGGGTGTGCGGCGCCGTGGCTGTAGCGTGGCTTGAGGCCCTTGCAGCTGAACGCGCCTGCTGCGGGGTGAGGGCACGCGGCGTCTGACCGCGTCGCCCGCGCCCTGCAGCGTTCTGCGGAGCGCGGGCTGCCTGAGGTGCGGGGTTGAGGTCACCTTGGGCAGGCGGCGCGGCATGGGTTGGCCAGGCCACCCAGCGGTTGGCGTTGGCCGTCGGGTCGCCGGACATGCGTGCGACGAAGCGATGGGACGCAGATCAGCGGGAAGATTCCGGCGCAGCCCTACCTGGCGCGCCAAATGTCGGATTGTGGGTTCCGGCAAAACCCTTAAGGTTCGAACACTGGGGTGCACACGAAGATCTTCTCCCTACCGATCTACACCTCAAAGCCTCGCCGCGGGTCTAAGCTAACACGATGAACAGCACAAGAGACACGAGGTTTATACTGGTTCAGGCCACCGTTGTGAAGTAATACCCTAATCCAGTGTGTGGTGTGGTGGATTGCCTCAGGGGCTGATGATGAACAGTACAAGGGAAGAACAGCCTCACGAGGGGTGTTCTTGAGCTGGTGTGGAGTTCTACTTGGGAAGGATTCGGTCCCTTTCTACTATGGTGACTAGCTCTATTTATAGAGGCCCTGGTCCTCTTCCCAAATATTGAGTGGGAAGGGAGCCAACAACAGCCATTTTGAAGGGAGACAACTAGTACAAGCTATCCTGACTAAAGGTGGTCTTCGGCTGCCAAAAGCACTGGTGATGACCTCCGTCCTGCCGCTCTGTTGGTCTTGGTCTTGTTGCACTGATATGGAAACATTTGCTTGATGCCTCGGTACTCCGCGCCTGCGCTTGCCCCCTTTTCACCAAAGAGGAAACGAGGACATTGCGCAGGCTGGCACCTGCTTGGCGCCCGCCTGGTCTTGATCGTCATGGCTTACGTCACGAGCACCTCGCGAGGTACCCCTTGCCTTGATCTCTCCGCTTCCTCGCGAGCCTGCCTGGTGAGGCCTTGCATCGTCCGCCCTGCGAGGCTTGGCCCCTCGCGAGGGTCTTGAGTTTGGGTCGATGAAGATGGGTCATACTGGGCCCCTGCTCGAGCCACGCCACAGGCCGCAGGCAGGCAAGTCTGGGGACCCCCGTTCCCAGAACGCCGACAAACCCGGCAGTGGATTCTCGTCAGCCGGAGAGGTATCTTTGCAGTAAAACCATGTCTGGTTCTAATCTTTGGGGTGACTCGGCAAGCAAGCATAGGGGAAGATAGCATCTCTTCTTCATTGAATTGAGATTCCTCCAAGTTCCAAGCTAGGTCCATTCGTAAACTTGTTTTGGCGGTTCAAATAAAAATATTCCCTAAAGAGTTCAACACTGGCTCCTCTTGAAGGTATACTTCACAGAAGACATGAAAATTACAGATGTTTGACACAGAGTTGGGTCCGATGTCTTGAGGATGCAATTGAAAGAAGTGTAGAACATCTCGGAAAAATTTTAGAACCGGGCGGTGAGAAGCCCCGATTCATGTGATCAGTAAAAACAATGACCTCATCATCCTTTGGCTGAGGTCTTTCTTCGTCTCGATTGGGAGTGCGCCAATGCATGACATTTTTTGCTGGTAAATAGCCGATTTTTACAAAGTCTTTGAGCGTGTTCTCAGTGACAATGGAGGGAACCCAATTACATGAAGTGACTGTCTTCGGCTTGTGAAGAAAGAAGCCTAAAAAGAAAGAAATTGTTTGCCAGTTTAAGTTGATTCATTAAGCCAGAAGTAAAACACTACAGTATATATATTCAGAGTGGCAGCTTAAATGGTGCCTAATGGCATATGGCTAGTGATAACCGGTGATGTAAGCCGCCATGACCAGATTGGTATCTATCAACAGTGAAATCTGCTAAGTGTTGAGTAAATAGGTTTTACAGACTGGAGCAGGTGTTTTGGATCTAGCGCTGTGTGAAAAAAGAAAATAAATCAAAGCCTAAATATTGCAGCAGCAGAGGAACTAGCACATTGGCGAGATTTCTACATCTAAAGGGTCTGTTCAGTGATTAAGACAAAGGATAGAAATAGGTTCTGCATATTTTAAAGGCCATTTTTGGATCAAAGTAAGGATCAAACCGAAGTATGATGAAGAACAGTGACAAACTTTGAAGAACTTTGAGAAACCCTAATAGAGATCTATGGTGGAGAAGATAAGGTGCTTACTGGATCCTATGAGCAATGGAGAGGCGCCGCAGTTTCTCTGGTCCCGTTCAGGTCAATGCAGTGGCCGAGGTCGAGGAAGACGATGAGCTTCGCGGCGGCGGCAGTGCTCAGGCATGCAGATGCGTCGCGGAGAGAGGTGGAAGACGAGAAGGAAAAGAGGAGAAAATGAAAAGAGGGCTGCCTAACCCTATGTATAAGGAGAAGGGTAACAGGTGGGCGCAAAAAACGAGGAGGCCAAAGAAAGATTTTCCAGCTAATCGGACGCCTCGATTTTCGGGATGGTTATTAAGGATAAGGATTTGTTAAGATATGTTGGGTATTGTGCAAAATTAATGGCAGATGACGTCATGGCAGGTTTCCGTAATTCTAGGAGATGACGACATGGCGGGTTACAATATCTCGCAAGAGCAAACAAATAAGGATTTTTTTGAAGTGTTGAAGATTGACATGAACAAGTTCAAATCAACCTGGGGCCTAATGTTGAGGACATGACTATTGGGTATGACCCGCCGAGGAGGGGCCGGGTTATCCCAATGGCGGTTCATCATAACAAAGCCCATGAGGATGTAGAAGATGGCGATTTCTCAAGGAGACTTATTAGGGGCCCAAAGCCCAAAGGCGGCTTAAGGCCCATAAGTGTAAACCGCCATGTATGTATGACTTGGGTTATAAGGTATGTATAGTAAGTCACCGAGCTGGACACGATTATGTATGAGCCGGCCGGTACTCCATGGGCTGCGGGGCGTCAACCTGCGTATATAAAGGGACGACCCGGCGGCGGTTTAGGGCAAGAAACAACAGATCGAAAGCTAGGTCAAGCGTAATCGCTCCCTGGTAATCGAGACATAAGCAATACCACCTCAAACTGGATTAGGCCTTTACCTTCACCGCAAGGGGCCGAACCAGTATAAACTTCCTGTGTCTTGTGTCCCGTTTAACCCCTTTTAGCTAACCATGTTAAGATGGCTCCACGACTAAGTCCTCACACTAGGACATCTGCCGTGACAATTCCACGATAGTTCTCGAACCCGTCGGGTCCGCACGCTTAACGTTCGATGACGATTTGTATTATGAGTTATGTGTTTTGGTGACCGAAGTTTGTTCGGAGACTCGGGTGAGGTCACGGACATGACGAGGAGTCTCGAAATGGTTGAGAGGTAAAGATTGATATATTGGAAGGTGATATACGGACACCGGAATGGTTCCGATAAGGTTCGGGGATTTATCGGAGTACCGGGAGGCTACCAGAACCCCCGTGAAAGTTAATGGGCCTATTCGGCCTTAGTGGAGGAGAGGAGGCAGGCCACGAGAGTTGGAGCGCGCCACCCTTTGCCCAGTCAGAATTGGAAAAGGGGAGGGGGCGCGACCCCCCCTCTTTCTTCTCCCTCTTCCTCATTTCCCCATCCCCCCTCTCCGTTGGAAGGAAAGGGGCGAATCCTACTAGGAACGGAGTCCTAGTAGGACTCCCCCCTCTTGGCGTGCCCTCCTTGGGCCGGCCTCCTCCTCCCCCCTCCTTTATATACGTGGGCAGGGTGGCACCCCAAAGGCACAACAGTTGTTTCTTAGCCATGTGCGGTGCCCTCCTCCACAGTTTACTCCTCCGGTCATAGCGTCGTAGTGCTTAGGCGAAGCCCTACGCGGATCACATCACCAACACCATCTCCACTCCGTTGTGCTGATGGAACTCTCCCTCGACCCTCTACTAGATCAAGAGCTCGAGGGACGCCATCGAGCTGAACGTGTGCTGAACGCGGAGGTGCCGTACATTCGGTACTTGGATCGGTTGGATCATGAAGACGTTCGACTACATCAACCGCGTTAACATAACGCTTCCGCTTTTGGTCTACGAGGGTACGTGGACACACTCTCCCCGTCTCATTGCTATGCATCTCCTAGATAAATCTTGTGTGATCGTAGGAAATTTTTTGAAATTGCATGCTACGTTCCCCAACAGTGGCATCCGAGCCAGGTCTATGCGTAGATGATATGCACGATTAGAACACAAAGAGTTGTGGGCAATAATAGTCATACTGCTTACCACCAACATCATACTTTGATTCGGTGGTATTGTTGGATGAAGCGGCCCGGACCGACATTACATGACCGCGTTCATGAGGCTGGTTCTACCGATGTGCTTCGCCACAGGTGGCTAGCGGGTGTCTGTTTCTCCAACTTTAGTTGAATTGAGTTTGACTACGGCCGGTGTTGGGGATATAACTATTGAGTATAAACCACCCAGGAGGGGCCGGGTTATGCTCATGATGATTTACTAGTACTGAAGCCCATGAAGACATAGAAGATGGCGACTTACGAAGGAGACTTAACAAAAAGGCCCAAAGCCCAAAGGCGGGCTAGGGCCCATAGATGTAAACCGCCATAGGTGTCGGGACCCCGATTCCAAATCACATCGATCTAGCCGGTAACACCTCATATCACTTTGCGGCCTCACGCACGGTATTCCCATGGGTGTCGCCTTACCATGGCCCGGGACCGTTTGCGCCTTTTGGCTCACGTATATGACAATGTCGCTAGCATCCATATGACAGAGAACCCGGGCCGACATGGCTAGTCGTGAACCCAAAGCGGCACTAACGTATGGGGACAGGCATACATGAATCAACATCGAACGTGTCGGTCAGCAGCGTGCGAATCCGGGCTGTAGCACTGGGCTAACAGGACTCCGGGAACCCGGGCTGTAGCAGGCTAGGCAGGACTCCGGATGTCACCGCGTGACATTTCCCCGAAGGGACAGACACAGGAACGATATGAAACACATGCCGGCCAGTCAAGTGTCCAGAGCAGTAGTGCTGGGCTAGCAGGACTCCGGTGAACCGGGCTGTAGCGGACTACTATGGCTCAAGGAGGCACTAGACTACATTTCCCCATAAGAGAGGCTGCTAAGGATAGACAACTAGATTGTCGGATCCCACACATACCAAGCATTTCAATCATACACACAATATGCTCGATATGTGCAAATACAACATGGCATCACAACAAGACTCTACGACTCAGAGTATTTATTCATTAGGCTCCGAAGAGCCAGATATTACAAACATGGGTCTCATGACCCAACATTCAGAGCATACAAGTCAAAGCACATGCGGAAGCTTAACATGTCTGAGTACAGACATCTACAAATGAAAAAGGCTGAGAAGCCTGACTATCTACTAGATCCTGCCGAGGGCACAAGATCGTAGCTGAGGTATCAAGCTAAACGTCGAAGTCCACACGGAACTACTAGCGAGACTGACGTCTCTCTGCAAAACATAAAATAAGCAAACGTGAGTACAAATGTACCCAGCAAGACTTACATCAGAACTATCTACATATGCATCGGTATCAACAAAGGGGGTGGTGGAGTTTAACTGCAGCAAGCCAGCTTTGACTCGGTGGCTATCCTGAACTACGACTGCAAGTAACTCTTTTGAGGTGGCGCACACGAGTCCACATATTCACCATATCAATACACCACTATGGATCCGCTCCCGTCTCCCTACGAGAACGCCATCCATAGCACTCACGCTTATCTTGCGCATTTTAGAGTATCCACTTTCACTTGTCTATGAACTGTACAGGCAACCCAGAAGTCCTTTACCGCGGACACGGCTATTCGAATAGATCATATTAACCCTGCAGGGGTGTACTTCGTCACACACGCTCTCGCCACTTACCACCATGTACACGTCGTGTACCTCGGCAACCTTCAAGCGGAAGCCTGGCGAGGGAGTCGGCCACGACCTGACTAACCACACAAGTCTCTAGTCCAGGTTTATCGCCTATTCGGGTTCCATCCGCAAGGAGATCCGGCCGGGGTGTCGCTCACGGCCCCAAACGATGTGAACAGGGTTCCCAAGCCCACCTCGACGGATGGATCTACGCTTGGTACACCGTGCCACGGTGCCTAGTCTGTCCCAAGCCCACCTGTACCGGGTACCACTTGGTAGACTACTAACACTACCTACAAACACCAGAAACTAGTTGCAACTCCTGGACAGAGATCAGGTTGATTAATAAGTCGAGAGGGGTCGAGTTACCGGAACCCAATGTGTGGTAGTAACTGTTCATGGATCACAAACACAGAACTCAGTTCCTGAGGACGGTTTCAATGAGACAACCCACCATGTACTCCTACATGGCCTCTCACCGCTACCTTTACCAAATCGTGTTCACACACTTAGCTCTCAACAGTAGGACATGTTCACCACATTCCAATTCATTCCCGATGAATCAGACCTGACACAACTCTAAGCAATAGCAGGCATGACAAACAAGCATGAATGAGTAGGCACATCAGGGCTCAAACAACTCCTACTCATGCTAGTGGGTTTCATCTATTTACTGTGGCAATGACAGGTCATGCAGAGGATAAAGGGGTTCAGCTACCGCAGCAAGTAACAGATGAATCGTTGTTGTCCTAATGCAGTAAAAGAGAGCAGGAGCGAGAGAGTGGGATTGTATCGGAATGAACAAGGGGGTTTTGCTTGCCTGGCACTTCTGAAGATAGCATTGAGTCTTCATTAGTGTCAACGATCACAACGTCGGAACATCGTCTACTGAGGGGGAACAAACACCGGCAACAGAGAGGAAACACAATCAATGCAATGCAACAATATGATGCATGAATGTGACATGGCAATATGCTGTGAATTGAGCTAATGCAGCTAGCAACATGTTAAATGGAGTTGGCTTGAATCCTAGGTTCAATTCAAACTCCATATGTGAGGGTTTAAATGCCATTTATATGACTTGGCCTAAACAGCAGCCATAAGTTGTTCTAACATGCATGGAGATGGTACAGATGGATAGATTGGATTTTTCTGATCATTTTTCATATATAAATTATTTGATTTGGAGCTACGGTTGAATTTCTATGAATTTTAGAAGTTTGCACTATTTTCTGGAATTTCCTGTATAAGAATAATTCCAGTAATTAGATTACTGCGTCAGCACTACGTCAGGATGACGTCAGCTGGTCAGCGGGGTCGTCCAGGTCAAACCTGACGTGTGGGGACCACACGTCAGTGACACGGGGACTAATCCCGGTCAAAACCAGCGCTGATTGGGTTTGACCCTGTGGTGGGGCCCACTGTCAGTGGCTGTGAGGTGGCTAGTTAAGGGATTAGCCTCTAATGACGGAGCCACGTCATCATCGCCGGACTCTGGCCGGCGGCGACCATTCCGCACGGCGGAGCTGCAGCTGGGCGGCGCTAGGGCTGCGGTTAGGTGCGGTGCGACCACCAGGAGGGAGCCCATGCTCGTCCGCATCCAACGGAGTAGGCAGCAGCGACTGGGGTGCGCTGTACTCGCCGGAGACGAGCTCGCGGCGGCGGCCGGAGTTCAGGAACATGCGGGGTAAGCGCTGCGGCATGCAAACGAGCTGGCTGTCGCGCTAGTGTTGCTCCACGGGGCGTTGCGAGTGCAACGGACGCACGCGCGGGGCCATTTGGTCTCCGGGGCTTCGCCGGCGACGAGCCCGTGCGGCGATGGCTATGGTAAGCAAGGGGGCGACGGCTACGGCGACCGAACGGGGGCATGGTTAGGGGGAAAATGACCGGGGGCTCACCGCGATCACGAAGAGCTTCTCGCCGAGCTCGGGAAGGCACGGACGGCGACGAATTTGACGGCGGCGATGCACGACCGTGCGCGGAGACGACGGGTCGATGGCGAGGCGACAGGGCGTCCGGCGATGCTCGCGTTGAGGGGGAGCTTCAAGGTGTCGAGGCGGAGCTCGTGGACTCATCGGCAGGGCGAGGGGTGGCCGGTGGCCATGGCTACGGCGAGCGGCGGCTGCGGCTGCGCTCGGGTGAGTGCGCGCGAGAGGGAGCAGAGGAGGGGGAGGGGGTCCAGGGAGAGAGCGAGGGGGTCGAGCGGGCGACGTGGGCGTCGTCCGGATCCTCCAGAGGCGCGGGCGGCAAGCAGGTGACGCCGTGGCGCGCGCGGCGGCGTCGCGGTGTCCCTCCTCTGCCTACTGGCAGAGGTAGGCGATGACTGGCACCAGGCCAGTGGGCTGGGCCGTGCTGGGCCAGGCCAGGTAAGCGCCAGGTAAGACTCCTTTCTCTCTCTTTTCTTTAATTGTTTCTGTTTTCTATTTTTGCTATTATGTTTTGATTTAGTAGAAATACTAAATCACTTCCAAAACTCCTGAAAATATTTATGGGCACCTTTTGAATTATTTCCAACAGCCCTCAAATGCTTTCAAGATTATTTGGACAGTTTAAATATTTTATAGAATTTAAATGTCCAAATTCAAATACTTATGATTTAATTCAAAAATCCAGAATGTCCTAGAAAAAGTGTGCACCATTTTGCCAGGGGTTTTAGCCCAATCCAGAAATGATGAACATTTTATGAAGGCATTTTGGGATCATTGAAAATATTTCATTGTGACCCTAGTTGGATTTCATTTGGTGCTAGGGTTTGAACATCCCCATTTCAAGTTTAGGCAAAATTTAAACATGATGCACCAACCAAGCTAGTCCAAGTGCATAGCAAGGTTAGGGATGTGACAACTCACCCCCACTAAACAAAAATCTCTTCCCGAGATTCAAGACGTGAGGTAAGAAGACAGAGGGTACACAAAGCTAACACGATCGTCATGATCCAATTGCTCTTCGTGAAGATGTTGATCCGTTGCTTCAATTAACGTTGACGTCTTTTCTTTCGAGATCTTCATCCGACACGATGACGACAAGGGAAAACTCTATAGAAATCGATCTCCTTAAAGATCGAGCAACTCACGGAATGAGATGTTGAAACATCTCGAGTTGAGGCACAACACATACATCGAGAGAGGGATGAAGTGAAACGGAGAATGAAGATTCAAGTTGATAAGCACAATTCCACGCTGAATAAGATGGTGCATGGTTTCAAAGTAGCAAGGAGATAATTCCCACGATTCCATAACGGGGCACCTTGGGGAAGGTGACTCGTAGAACTATTCCTTAAGTGGCAAAAAGAATTACTTTTGATATAGAGGTCATTGAAACTCTTTATACCAACTTAAGGCAAATCACAACAATCGTTTGGCGGAGTTCGAAGGAATGGCATACTCGGACTAGAATGGATGATGTGAACTACCTTGTTGAAGACAATGCAAGGGATGATTTGCTTGCGCGTGCTCTCAAGACCTTGAGCATTTCCATATTCATCAAGGTTTTACCATTATCCGTGTCGAGGATCCTGGCAACACAACATACTACCATGATGAACGGTGATGGAGGATGCAGGTGCAAAGGAGGACAACACTTTCCCAGATTTCACCTTAGCGAAGCCAAGGGAGCAAAATCTGGATGATCGACCGAGAGACATTTAGCACTCCGCTTCTAATGTTCTCCTTGATATTCTAGCGTAACCCATTAGATGTGGTTTGGAATCTTGAACATCAAGTAGTAGGTCGGACTTCAGGAGCACGAGAATCCATAAGGAATAACTACGGGAGTAAATCCTATGAAATCCTTATGGGGAGGTGGCCAACTTCCTCAATCAAGATACTACAATAATAGGCCTTCCGGCTGGATGTGTTGGCCACGACATCCACTTTACCGGTTATCGAGAGGGCAATATTATAATTCTTGGGAGATGTTCCAACCATCATATCTGCCTGAGATTCAGATCTGGTTGGTGTCAGAATATTCCAGACTCGTCAAGTCTAGGAAGAAAAATGAAGGTTTGCAACACAGATCGACGAGATGACGTTGCGAGATTCTCAGGGGATGAACTACGATAGCAAGCTCCAAAACATGAGCTGGTTCCGCTACAAACCTGTGAACACGCTATCCAAGACAAGCATGACCACGTGGTAGTCTTATAATAAAACACTACCGAGTTCAGGTGGGGAACCACCATCGAGGATATTGGAGTCTTGTGCATGATCTAGAATTAGCACACCAACTCCTTTTCCTTGAACAAATCAATCAGTGGCTTGGTGTGCTAGGAACACATATGGAATGGAGGTAATTAATCTACCAAACCATAGAATACATTCGCACATGCATAATTGACTTGGGATGGTACCAGAGGAAACAAAAACAAGCTTTCTCGAATCCACAGCGGCAACTTAAATCAAATGCACATGAATTAGAGGAAGTCACTACTTTCATCCAAACATATACTTCATGAGCTAGCACGAAGAAAATGCTTTCAAAAGTTTCCAACACTAGCTGGATGTTCAACATGAATCAGGGAGGAGACAAAATGCTGTTGATGGGCTCAATAGCAACTCATCAGAATTTCCATATCACTGGACTCCCACCATCATGTGAACACGGTGATAGCATTGGTCAGATCCAAAAGGTATGATGGTGCATGCTCGAGGGATCAACCATGAGTGAGACAACATTATGAACATCGTTGGTTCTGATTTGATTTGACGATAGCCCATACTCAAATCAAAGTTTGGACAAGACAATAGATCCAACAATTGATCACGAGGAGCAATCAAAGAATATCACATCTTTCTTCAACACACATACAAGAGATATCCTTTAGAGAGAACTAAGTCAGGCAAGCTTTTATCTTCCAACTCTCCAAGTTGTTGTTTAGCTTAACCAACTAGCTCAAGGTATCCAACACAGATTCTTGGAGAAAGAGTGGTTTATAGGAAACCATTTAATCACGAGCTCAACATAGCGGTCAGGTGACAACCTGGTGATACTTCCGAGAAGATATTCGGAAAATCACGTACCACCGATATGTTACTAAGCTCGAGAACAATCTTGCCTTTTCAGGGCAAGACGATATGATCAACTGAGCAAGGGTTTGACAAAATCCTAACTCATTGATTGAAGAGTGCACCAAAAAGAAGGACTAGGTAGCACGATCAATCTTAGGATGATGATTCAATAACCAGCACGCTAAGAATGAGAGTATTGCCATTAACTACCAAGCAACGGAGTTGCTAGGAGTATTGATTTCACACATCACAATTCACTTGTCGGTATTCCGGTTATAATAACACGGGGACCGAGGAATGAACGATGATGGCGAGAAGTATCACTGCGTCAAGAATCCAAAAGAGGTAGTGCAATTCCCATGACATTCTTGACATAAAGATGGTAATACTCGAAGGTAGAACAGAACAAAAGCTGGTTAGGCATTTGATCTGTGGGATACAACTACTTTGACCCAATCCCAAAGATGGACGAGGTACTGGAGTTTGTTTCTCCTAGTCATTCTGAAATAGAACGGCTTGACGGACCACAAGAATAATAAGCATCAATGAGCATGATTGCACACATACTCTTGACTATCAATTGATAGATGGAGGTCGGAATACCAATGAAGAGGGACAACTCAAGGGATCATATATGTTTCTGAGTTGTGGATGCATGAATTAGTATGTCGAACAAATCCAACATATTTCTTCCGGATAACCCATGCAGAAAGGTAGGACTGGCAGAGTCACAGTATAACTGGAGTACTCCTCAAGAGCACCCTGGTTGTGATCTTTTGGTTCAAAAGAACTTCTGCCATGATGGTTCATGGTATTGGAAGAATGAGATACCACGGACCTCGAGGACTATCGCAAAGGTTACTAATATCCTAAAGGAACGAGCAACACTATCAACACGAGGTAAGTAGAGTGAATCTTGGGTTCAAGAACCCAGAAATAGAATGCCTACTAACTAAATGGCATCACGGGATGCTTTCGGGAATGATGGCCAGAATCATCACACTGGGAACACAAAACATGGCTAGATTACTAGGTGATCCTCTAAAACACCTAGGGTCATAATAATAGCTCCAACATATATACCGAGGCAATAGAGTGCCTCAACGCACCGGTAGTGTGCTTAATCTGGCCCAAAGGGACGCAAAAACAGAGGGAAAGGATTTTGCAAATGCATCAGATTGTTTAGAAACCTAGGATGACTCGGACAACATAACGGCTGTAAAAGCTCAAAAGGATTTGAGATATCCTGCAAAATGGTGGCATAACCACTCAACATCATAATATCAAGGTTCCGAGATCAACTGTCAACACACGGAAGTAGTAGAAACTGAACTGAGGCTTCAGACCAACAATCCTACGAGTCTACGGATTAGTAACACGTGATCCTGATAGAAAGATGAGAAGCCTAGTTCTTAATCCCCGTAGAAGAGAAGAGGGTGACTCAGATCAGAAGGGCATAAGGTAAAGGAGTAAAAAGAGCCTTACGTTCCCTTCCACAATCAATTCCCTTATATAACTAAAGCATTTCTAGACTCAACTTCGACCAGTTTGGCTTGGTAATCCTACAGGCAGTCAGGCTCTGATACCAAAGCTGTCGGGACCCCGATTCCAAGTCACACCGATCTAGCCTGTAACACCTCATATCACTTTGCGGCCTCACGCACGGTACTCCCACGGGTGTCGCCTTACCATGGCCCGGGACCGTTTGCGCCTTTTGGCTCACGTATATGACAATGTCGCTAGCATCCATATGACAGAGAACCCGGGCCGACATGGCTAGTCGTGAACCCAAAGCGGCACTAACGTATGGGGACAGGCATACATGAATCAACATCGAACGTGTCGGTCAGCAGCGTGCGAATCCGGGCTGTAGCACTGGGCTAACAGGACTCCGGGAACCCGGGCTGTAGCAGGCTAGGCAGGACTCCGGATGTCACCGCGTGACATTTCCCCGAAGGGACAGACACAGGAACGATATGAAACACATGCCGGCCAGTCAAGTGTCCAGAGCAGTAGTGCTGGGCTAGCAGGACTCCGGTGAACCGGGCTGTAGCGGACTACTATGGCTCAAGGAGGCACTAGACTACATTTCCCCATAAGAGAGGCTGCTAAGGATAGACAACTAGATTGTCGGATCCCACACATACCAAGCATTTCAATCATACACACAATATGCTCGATATGTGCAAATACAACATGGCATCACAACAAGACTCTACGACTCAGAGTATTTATTCATTAGGCTCCGAAGAGCCAGATATTACAAACATGGGTCTCATGACCCAACATTCAGAGCATACAAGTCAAAGCACATGCGGAAGCTTAACATGTCTGAGTACAGACATCTACAAATGAAAAAGGCTGAGAAGCCTGACTATCTACTAGATCCTGCCGAGGGCACAAGATCGTAGCTGAGGTATCAAGCTAAACGTCGAAGTCCACACGGAACTACTAGCGAGACTGACGTCTCTCTGCAAAACATAAAATAAGCAAACGTGAGTACAAATGTACCCAGCAAGACTTACATCAGAACTATCTACATATGCATCGGTATCAACAAAGGGGGTGGTGGAGTTTAACTGCAGCAAGCCAGCTTTGACTCGGTGGCTATCCTGAACTACGACTGCAAGTAACTCTTTTGAGGTGGCGCACACGAGTCCACATATTCACCATATCAATACACCACTATGGATCCGCTCCCGTCTCCCTACGAGAACGCCATCCATAGCACTCACGCTTATCTTGCGCATTTTAGAGTATCCACTTTCACTTGTCTATGAACTGTACAGGCAACCCAGAAGTCCTTTACCGCGGACACGGCTATTCGAATAGATCATATTAACCCTGCAGGGGTGTACTTCGTCACACACGCTCTCGCCACTTACCACCATGTACACGTCGTGTACCTCGGCAACCTTCAAGCGGAAGCCTGGCGAGGGAGTCGGCCACGACCTGACTAACCACACAAGTCTCTAGTCCAGGTTTATCGCCTATTCGGGTTCCATCCGCAAGGAGATCCGGCCGGGGTGTCGCTCACGGCCCCAAACGATGTGTGACAGGGTTCCCAAGCCCACCTCGACGGATGGATCTACGCTTGGTACACCGTGCCACGGTGCCTAGTCTGTCCCAAGCCCACCTGTACCGGGTGCCACTTGGTAGACTACTAACACTACCTACAAACACCAGAAACTAGTTGCAACTCCTGGACAGAGATCAGGTTGATTAATAAGTCGAGAGGGGCACTTAAGCATTCCAATGTGTGGTAGTAACTGTTCATGGATCACAAACACAGAACTCAGTTCCTGAGGACGGTTTCAATGAGACAACCCACCATGTACTCCTACATGGCCTCTCACCGCTACCTTTACCAAATCGTGTTCACACACTTAGCTCTCAACAGTAGGACATGTTCACCACATTCCAATTCATTCCCGATGAATCAGACCTGACACAACTCTAAGCAATAGCAGGCATGACAAACAAGCATGAATGAGTAGGCACATCAGGGCTCAAACAACTCCTACTCATGCTAGTGGGTTTCATCTATTTACTGTGGCAATGACAGGTCATGCAGAGGATAAAGGGGTTCAGCTACCGCAGCAAGTAACAGATAGATCGTTGTTGTCCTAATGCAGTAAAAGAGAGCAGGAGCGAGAGAGTGGGATTGTATCGGAATGAACAAGGGGGTTTTGCTTGCCTGGCACTTCTGAAGATAGCATTGAGTCTTCATTAGTGTCAACGATCACAATGCCGGAACATCGTCTACCGAGAGGGGACAAATACCGGCAACAGAGAAGAAATACAATCAATGCAATGCAACAATATGATGCATGAATGTGACATGGCAATATGCTGTGAATTGAGCTAATGCAGCTAGCAACATGTTAAATGGAGTTGGCTTGAATCCTAGGTTCAATTCAAACTCCATATGTGAGGGTTTAAATGCCATTTATATGACTTGGCCTAAACAGAAGCCATAAGTTGTTCTAACATGCATGGAGATGGTACAGATGGATAGATTGGATTTTTCTGATCATTTTTCATATATAAATTATTTGATTTGGAGCTACGGTTGAATTTCTATGAATTTTAGAAGTTTGCACTATTTTCTGGAATTTCCTGTATAAGAATAATTCCAGTAATTAGATTACTGCGTCAGCACTACGTCAGGATGACGTCAGCTGGTCAGCGGGGTCGTCCAGGTCAAACCTGACGTGTGGGGGCCACACGTCAGTGACACGGGGACTAATCCCGGTCAAAACCAGCGCTGATTGGGTTTGACCCTGTGGTGGGGCCCACTGTCAGTGGCTGTGAGGTGGCTAGTTAAGGGATTAGCCTCTAATGACGGAGCCACGTCATCATCGCCGGACTCTGGCCGGCGGCGACCATTCCGCACGGCGGAGCTGCAGCTGGGCGGCGCTAGGGCTGCGGTTAGGTGCGGTGCGACCACCAGGAGGGAGCCCATGCTCGTCCGCATCCAACGGAGTAGGCAGCAGCGACTGGGGTGCGCTGTACTCGCCGGAGACGAGTTCGCGGCGGCGGCCGGAGTTCAGGAACATGCGGGGTAAGCGCTGCGGCATGCAAACGAGCTGGCTGTCGCGCTAGTGTTGCTCCACGGGGCGTTGCGAGTGCAACGGACGCACGCGCGGGGCCATTTGGTCTCCGGGGCTTCGCCGGCGACGAGCCCGTGCGGCGATGGCTATGGTAAGCAAGGGGGCGACGGCTACGGCGACCGAACGGGGGCATGGTTAGGGGGAAATGACCGGGGGCTCACCGCGATCACGAAGAGCTTCTCGCCGAGCTCGGGAAGGCACGGACGGCGACGAATTTGACGGCGGCGATGCACGACCGTGCGCGGAGACGACGGGTCGATGGCGAGGCGACAGGGCGTCCGGCGATGCTCGCGTTGAGGGGGAGCTTCAAGGTGTCGAGGCGGAGCTCGTGGACTCATCGGCAGGGCGAGGGGTGGCCGGTGGCCATGGCTACGGCGAGCGGCGGCTGCGGCTGCGCTCGGGTGAGTGCGCGCGAGAGGGAGCAGAGGAGGGGGAGGGGGTCCAGGGAGAGAGCGAGGGGGTCGAGCGGGCGACGTGGGCGTCGTCCGGATCCTCCAGAGGCGCGGGCGGCAAGCAGGTGACGCCGTGGCGCGCGCGGCGGCGTCGCGGTGTCCCTCCTCTGCCTACTGGCAGAGGTAGGCGATGACTGGCACCAGGCCAGTGGGCTGGGCCGTGCTGGGCCAGGCCAGGTAAGCGCCAGGTAAGACTCCTTTCTCTCTCTTTTCTTTAATTGTTTCTGTTTTCTATTTTTGCTATTATGTTTTGATTTAGTAGAAATACTAAATCACTTCCAAAACTCCTGAAAATATTTATGGGCACCTTTTGAATTATTTCCAACAGCCCTCAAATGCTTTCAAGATTATTTGGACAGTTTAAATATTTCATAGAATTTAAATGTCCAAATTCAAATACTTATGATTTAATTCAAAAATCCAGAATGTCCTAGAAAAAGTGTGCACCATTTTGCCAGGGGTTTTAGCCCAATCCAGAAATGATGAACATTTTATGAAGGCATTTTGGGATCAATGAAAATATTTCATTGTGACCCTAGTTGGATTTCATTTGGTGCTAGGGTTTGAACATCCCCATTTCAAGTTTAGGCAAAATTTAAACATGATGCACCAACCAAGCTAGTCCAAGTGCATAGCAAGGTTAGGGATGTGACAACTGGTGTATGACTTGTATTGTAATATAGGAAAGAGTAGATACCGAGCCGGACATGTTTATGAGCCGGCCGGGATTCTGTGAACCGCGGGGCGTCAACCTGTGTATATAAAGGGACGACCCGGCGGCGGTTTAGTGACAAGAAACAACAACTCGAGAGCCAGGCAAGCGTATTTGCTCCCTGGTCATCGAAACCCTAGCAATACCACCTCCAACTGGATTAGGCCTTTACCTTCACCGCAAGGGGCCGAACCAGTATAACACCTTGTGTCCTTTGTCCCGTTTAACCCCTTTAAGCTAACTTCGTTGCCATGGATCCACGACGAAGTCCTCACACTAGGACATCTGCCGTGACAAAACCACGACAGTTGGCGCCCACCGTGGGGCTAGTGCATGGTGGTTTCGAGTTCTTAAAGGGCGACTTCGAAGGGATCAAGGGATACGCCGTGGGCCGGATGACCAAGAGTCGTCGCGGCAAGCTCTACATCGACGACGTAGGCTGGAGCCCCGAGGCCGGCTCAATTGAGTACGGGTACTGGGTCCCCTTCGGCGGAATTCACGTCTTCATCGGCAAGATCAGCGCACCGGGCCCTGAGCCGGACATCTGCACCGACATCATCGAGACGGCTCAGCGTGCGAGACCCGCCCGAGTTCAGCCCGCCATGAGCAGCATCTGAGGATAGATTGGCATCTGGTGGTGAGACGGTTGTCTACTCGGATGGCGAGTCATCCACCGGTGAAACCGAGTCATTATATAAACTGTTCCGATGGTGACAGTATTCCAAACCCCTACGAGCCGCCGAACTGGGTTGCAATCTTCATGGCCGGTACAGCATTCTTTGACTGCAGCGGCATTGATTTCTAGGTCAGCAGCGGCAACGGCGGCCGGGGCAGGAGGCCCTGCGTGCCCGCCGGCTCTGGTCTTGTCCGATTTACTAGACACCTTGGCAACACTGCAAATGACGGAGGTTAACCCAGATAACCGAGATCAACACAACGCGGAAGTCGCAAAGTTGCGAGATCAGATAGCTCAAGCTAAGGAGGACCTGATGGCTGAAGATGCCAGGATGGCTGCGGAGCGGGTTACATTGGATGCTCAGGCGCAGCGGATTCAGTCGGAGTCTTACCGGCTCATGCTAGATCAGAACGCTTCAAACAAAGTCATGAGGAGGAGGCATCAGACTCGCCGGCCGCCGGTTTATGAGGCGGGGAATCTCTTTAACACGCCAGGAGCAGGAACCAGTAACCCGCCAGTGGTAGACCGGGTTGAAGCGCCTGGGACGGGAACACCGGTTTAGCCATGCACGACGGATCCGCCTCGTCAGAACAATATCCCGCCACAACGCATGCCAACACCACCGGGTCATTATTCTAACCCTTTGGATAACATGATCGTTGTGGCATCACGATTGGTGGCTCTCCCAGTTGAAGGCGAGTCTCCGACGGGGTTGAGACGCGGAGGGCTAGAGAGCTCCTTCAGACGGCATTGGTTCAGCAGCAGGCTTATTCTTACAGTCGTGAAAGGATTCATTCCACCCCTCGCCCAAGCCGGAGTTACAGCAGGCATATCAATGAGCCGGCTGTGTCAAGCAGTGGACGGAACCATAGCCCGCCTCATGGACATAACTCGGCTGGCGGTGGTGCTGATGCTCAGAACGTAGTGGATCAAGGTAGAGCACGTCGGGAGGCCGAGCTGGCGGCTCAGTATGCAACCTGTCAATCTTCTCCGGTTCGTCCCACAACTTCAGTGGAGCCAGGTGTAACCTTTAGGAATTTGGGCGTGCCGTGTTTAGTGCCGGCTCTATGCAATGAGCGTCTGCCCAAGGATTTCAAGGGTCCTCGTAAGGTGCCTAACTATACAGCCGACTTACCTCCTGAAGCATGGGTCGAGAGTTATGAGATGGCCATGGAATTGCTAGATGTTAGCGATGGTGCGTGTGCTAAATATTTCCCCCTAATGTTGGATGGAACGGCCCGCACTTGGTTGAAGGGGCTCCCCGCCAACTCCATTGGGTCATGGACCGAGTTAAAGGCCCGGTTTATCCGGAATTTTAAAGATACATGCAAGCAGCCCATGTCAATTGTGGATTTAGCCTCCTGTGTCCAAGAAGAAGGTGAGTCGACAACTCATTGGGTGCGCCGGGTCTCAACAATCCTGCACTCGTTGGATCGCATCAATGCCGATTCAGCAGTCTTGATGTTGGAGAGCAATTGTCGTTTCACGCCCCTGAAGCAGAAATTAGGACGGCTCAAACGCCACTGCAACGACATGGGGACACTCATGGCGGCTCTGGTTAAATACGCTGACTCTGATGGTACCAAGGACCCCGAGTATGATGATGAGAAGCCGGGAAAGGGAAAGAAGAGCGGCAGCACCAGAGGGCAGCAGCATAACCCGGCGAATCAGGGAGGTAACGGTAAGCGCAAAGCTGATAATAGTTTGGACTTTGTGGCTAACACTGACACACAGAATAATGGCTAGCGTCGCAAAGGTAAATCGCCCCCACGGACCGGAGGATCAGGCTTTAATCTTGAGCAGATGCTAAATCAGCCCTGCCCAAGGCATGGGACGCGAGAAAGACCGTTTGGCCACCTCTGGAAGGATTGCTTCATTATGAAGGAGTATAAAAGTTCCAATCTTTTTCAAGACAATCATGGGCCGGGTGGTGGCTTAGGATCCGGCTCTCATGGACCGGGTTATGGAGGTGGTGGTTCTAGCTCTGGATTCCAAGGTAATCAAGGCAATCAAGGCAATCAGGGTGGCTACCATCAACAGTCAGGTCAGGGGAATCAGCAGCAGCAATCTGGGTATCAGAGTAACCCAAAGCAGTTGAATAGTGGGCAGTACCATGTCTTCACCACAAGTTTATGCAAACGGGATTAGAAGCTTCATAAAAGGGCGGTGAACGCCGTTGAACCGGCAGTTCCCCGTTACTTGCGCTGGTCGGAGCAGCCCATTGTGTGGAGTCGGGAAGATCACCCGCCTCGGGTTGATAATCCGGGTCACCTGGCGTTGGTGGTCGCGCCACAGGTAGGAGGGTATAAGTTCACCAAAGTACTCATGGACGGAGGGAGCAGCATCAGTATCCTTTATTATGAAACTTTCTGTCGCATGGGGTTGACAGATAAAAATCTTAAACCGTCGAACACTGTTCTCCATGGCGTGGTGCCTGGTAAGTCGGCGTACCCAGTTGGTAAGATAGCTCTAGAAGCTGCTTTTGGAGATGATCATGACTCTAGGTCAGAGACATTGACCTTTGAAGTATTCAAGATTCACAACCCGTATCACGCTCTGTTTGGACGACCAGCTTATGCCAAGTTCATGGCGCAGCCTTGTTATGTTTATCTGCAGCTCAAGATGCCGGGTTACAAGGGGACCATCGTAGTGCATGGGAGCCGAAAGATAGCTTTGGAATGCGCAGAAGGTGATGCAGCTTATGCCGAGTCAGTTTGTGCAACAGAGGAGTTAAAAGTTTACAAGGATAATGTTGATCCGGCGGATATGACATCTTTGAAAAACCAACTACAGAGCATGATCCGGTCTTGAAGTTTAAATCGGCAGATGATACCAAGCTGGTCGATTTTGTTCCTGACGATTCATCCAAGCAGTTTAGTATCAGTGCTAATTTGGATCCAAAATAGGAAAGCGAGCTCATCGAGTTCATCCGTGAGAACCGGGACATCTTTGCATGGAAACCTTCTGACATGCCAGGTGTACCGAGGGAACTCGCTGAGCACACTCTCAATATTGATCCCAAGTTTAAACCGGTCAAGCAGTTTCTTCATCGTTTCAATGAGGAAAGGCGTAAGGCCATCGGTGAGGAGGTAGCCCGGCTCATGGCGGCTAGATTTATTGTTGAGGTTTTTCATCCTGAGTGGCTAGCTAACCCGATGCTGGTACTTAAGAAGAATGGCACTTGGCGTATGTGTGTGGACTACACGGATTTAAACAAGGCTTGTCCGGCTGATCCTTTTGCTCTCCCTCGTATTGATCAGATTATTGATGCTATGGCGGGTTGTGAGCGTTTGAATTTTTTGGATGCTTATTCTGGTTATCATTAGATCAAGATGGCAGTTAAGGACTAGGAGAAGACAGCTTTCATAACTCCCTTTGGAGCCTTCTGCTATGTGTCTATGCCTTTTGGGCTCAAGAGTGCCCAGGCGACTTACCAGCGATGTGTGTGCAGAATTGTCTTCATAATCAGATTGGGCGCAATGTTCATGCTTATTGAAGGAAACCTTTGATAATCTCCGGGTTTATCAGATGATGCTTAACCCGGCCAAGTGCGTTTTGGTGTGCCGACAGGCAAGCTTTTGGGTTTTCTGGTGTCTAACAGAGGCATTGAAGCTAATCCGGAGAAGATCAAAGCCATTACTTCTCTGGCTAAACCGGCGTGTGTCAATGATGTTCAACGCCCGGCAGGTCGTATTGCGGCGCTAAGCCGGTTTATAAGACGGTTGGGAGAGAAGGCTATCCCTCTGTATCAGATGATGAAAAAGACAGATAATTTTGTTTGGAGTGATGCCGCTAATGCTGCGTTTGAGGACTTGAAAAAGCAGCTGGCTGAGCCACCTGTTCTTGTTGCTCCTATTGATAAAGAGCCATTGTTGTTATATGTGGCTGCCAATGCCCGGGCTGTCAGCGTGGATATCGTGGTGGAACGGAAGGAGGTAGGCAAGGAATATCCGGTTCAAAGGCCGGTTTACTACATCAGCGAGGTGCTTATTGAGTCCAAGCAGAGATATCTGCACTGGCAGAAACTTGTATATGGGGTGTTCATGGCCAGTCGGAAGCTTAAGCAATATTTTTTGGGTCATCCCATCACTGTCGTAAGTTCTGCTCCTTTAGGGGATATTATTCAGAATAGGGAAGCTACAGGTCGGATAGCCAAGTGGGCCATTGAGCTTGGTCCTCATGGTTTGAAATATATGCCTCGCACGGCCATCAAGTCTCAGGAACTGGTGGATTTCATCAATGACTGGACAGAGCTGCAGATGCCTAAGGAAAAGCCAGATAACACGTATTGGACTATTCACTTTGACGGGTCCAGGCAATTGGAGGGCTCGGGGGCTGGGGTTGTGCTCGCTTCCCCTCGAGGTGATAAATTTTGCTATGTTCTCCGTTTGATGTTCCCTTGTACTAACAATGCAGCTGAATATGAGGCCTTGCTCCACGGTCTTCGAATCGCTAAGGAGATGAACTTAAGCCAGGTAAGGTGCTTTCGTGACTCAGATTTGGTGGCTCAACAAGTCTCTGGTACTTGGGATTCTAAGGATCCACTCATGGCGGCTTATCGAAGAGAGGTGGACGTTATTGCTGGTCACATCAAGGGTTATCAAGTTGAGCATGTTGATCGGAGAAAAAATGAAGCGGCTGGTGCCTTAAGCTGGTTGGGTTCTCAACGTAAACTGGTGCCGCCTAATGTCTTTCTTGACGTTTTGAATAACTCGTCGGTCAAGTTACCTACAGAGGAGGATTTGGCTATTCCTGACCCGGAAGCCCAGTTGGTGGCGGCTCTTCATGTAATTCCTGATTGGACAGTTCCATATTTGGCTCATATGACCCGGGGCGAGTTACTTGAGGATGAAACGTTGGCTAGGCAAATAACCCGGCGGTCCAAGTGAATGACTATTGTCAATGGGGAGCTACATCATCGCAGTGTTACAGGGGTGTTTCAATGTTGTGTTTCACCTGAAGAAGGTTGTGAGATTCTGCGCGAGATTCATGAAGGAGATTGTGGCCACCACGCTGGTTCTAAGTCTCTTGTAGCCAAGGCTTTTCGTCATGGATTTTATTGGCTGATGGCTCATGCTGATGCTGAGGATCTGGTCAGTAAATGCAATGGATGTCAGAAATTTTCACGACGAGCTCATGTGCCGGCTCAAGAATTGAGGATGATTCCAATTACTTGGTCGTTTGCAGTTTGGGGGCTTGATATGGTTGGACCTTTTAAGAGGTCCAAGGATAAGAAGACCCACCTTTTGGTGGCAGTTGATAAGTTCACTAAGTGGGTAGAGGCAGAGACGGTCAGTAAGTGTGATGCAGCAACGGTGGTTCAATTCATGAAGAAAGTGATCTTCCGTTTTGGCTTTCCACACAGCATTATAACAGACAATGGCACTAATCTCTCCAAGGGTGCTATGAAAGAATTTTGTCAACGTGAGCATATCCGGCTTGATGTATCATCAGTGGCTCACCCCCAGTCCAATGGTCAAGCCAAGAGGGCTAATCAAGAGATCCCGAGAGGCATCAAGCCCCGGCTTATGGTTCCCTTGCAGAGGACGCCGGGTTGTTGGGTGGAGGAGTTGCCTTCTGTGTTATGGAGCATTAATACCACCCCCAACACATCTACGGGTTACACGCCTTTCTTCATGGTTTACGGAGCAGAGGCGGTTCTCCCTAGTGACATCCGTCATGACTCACCTCGTGTGGCGGCGTATGTTGAAGCTGACAATGAAAAAGCACGTCAGGAAGCACTTGACCTGTTAGATGAGGAGCGTGACATCGTGGCGGCTCGTTCGGCGATTTACCAGCAGGATCTGCGCCGTTACCACAGCAGCCGGTTTAAAACCAGAACTTTCCAAGAAGGTGATCTGGTGCTCCGACTTATCCAGGATCAAACGGATATGCACAAGTTATCCCCACCTTGGGAAGGACCTTTTATCGTCAGTAAGAATCTCATCAACGGGTCCTATTACCTAATCGATGTTCGAGAGCACAAAGACTCACGTAAGTCGGAGGAGGAGACCCACCGGCCGTGGAATATTGCTCATCTTTGGCCTTACTACACCTGAGCCACTGGCTCTTCTGATGTACATATTTTGACAATGTATATATTATGATCAATATAATAAAGCCGGCATCCCTGTTAAAGCAGGGTCTCTGTCATTTTCTCTTTAAATAACAAACTTTTGGTCAATTGGGGGCTTCTGCTTTATAAAGAAAAGTTATGATTACCCTTTGATTCGGATATACATATATAGGGAAAATACATCCTACCACCCAGTGGTAGTTACCCCACATGTCTCATATACTATCATATAGTATTATATATACTAAGTTATCATTATAAATATGTTCATATATTATATATAACATATTTCAAAGTGAGTTACATGAAAAAATTGCAAGTTAGCCCATAGTTTCTATTATATTTACGAAATATGTATATATTTGTATGTAAAAAAGAGCATACTCACTATACGATGGATACTACCTAAAAAGTAGTATATATACTGCCTAAACATTCTTATATACTACATACTACGGGTACATACTCTCCGATTTGATAGATGCTACATACAACATAGAAAACTTAAGTGGTGGTAACTACCACTGGTTGTAGATAAAATTTGTCCTATATATATATATATAACTTGGGGGCTTTCTACCCAGGTTAAAGGGACCAAAGAGAGTCTGTTGCAAAAGCACAACTCAAACATGGGTGCCCATTGAGCACAGCTCAAAAATATTGCTTGGGGGCTCTTTGTTCTAAAGAACAAGAGTTTTTATAACCCTTGTAATAGGCTTAAAAGCCAGGCTTGGAAGCCAGGTGTATTCACCTAAAACCCCGAGTTATCCTGCCTTTTTAAGTCTGCCACTCCGCCCAGGTAATCCTGGAATGACCCGCCGTACTTTTGACAAGTCAATCTTATACAGACCCTGAACTTGTCAAAGTTAAAACAACGATTGGTTGTGTGAGGTCCGGCTTATAAGGTTTCTATAAAGGTTTAACTCAGTGGCTGTGCGGCCCGTGAAAGCACTTGAGTTTTAGGCCTGGCCGCCTATGAAAGCCTTGATTTTTTGTTGTTGTTTGATTTGAACATTTTTTGAGGTTTCTTCTCATGTGGCACAATAATACATGGTTAAACAGCCAATGAGGGCTGTGATGCCTTATGGTTTATACATGAAACTATCCGGTGTTTATTAACCCGGCCTGGCTTTCGGCTATAAGTCGCCAGTATGAGATAAGATAATATCATGTGTTTATTAACCCGGCATGGCTTTGTTCATAAGCCGGCAATATATGATAATTACCAATGCTCAAAATTGGGTTATCACCCTTATTACACTGGCTTGGTAAACCAACAGTGTGATCAAATATCACAGGTATGATATATTTTCAATTATATATTGTTATCCTTAAGTCCAGCCTTGGTTATAAACTATGTTAGTTTCCCATGGCTTTATATTGGGCATTATAACCTGTCCTGCGATAAACCGCCAGGACACTTTTTAATCTGTTGTATGCAGGGACAGATTCAAATTGCTAATATCATAAGCATACGTGGCATATCTTAACATGGCGGATTAGCAGTGTCATGCAAAGTAAATATGCACGATGGCATAGCATATTAAGAGTTTAAGATAGGCTATTACAAGCGTTTTTTATGCCCAAAATAATAATCGTTTCAACAAGAGTCTTGCAGAAAGCAGCTATTCAGCCAACCTCTGGTTTATGCATCTTGATCTGTTTGACTTGAAGGTTGTGGATCATCCAGCGCTGGTTCATCTTCCTCTTCTCTACCAGTGGCTGGAAGTCAATGGTTGTCCAATCGATCCCAATTAAGGCTTTGAATACATCTTCATCACTTATAAGTGTGGAGGGACCAACATCAGGGGCATAGGTATGCTTACGGATTGGAGTAATAAGATTTGGAGCATCATAAGTTGGCGCTTTAACTCTCTTGTTGTTGGCATCATAAATCGACTGATAATGTGAAAGATCGGTCTCTTCAGCCAATTTGCTAGCCAATGGGCGCATTTCCCTCGTCAGGGCTCCAAGGTCATCAGTATTAAAGTCTGACCCGTCCTCCTTTATGCTCGGGGAGCCGTTTACCAAATTGGCCGGATCAAGATCAGATATCCATGCTTTGGCCCGAGTTAGTGCAGTAAGAGCACCTACCCTGGCAGCTGATTTCTTTAGTTCTTCAAACCGGGCAGGCATCATCGCCAGCCTTTTCCAATGTCTCCTTGATCAAGGTTGGGGGCGGTTTGTTATGGGAAGCTATGCAGATAACCCGTTGTACGCCGGTATATAACTGCTCTATAAGTGTATAGGCGGCTTTCAGTTTTTGCCGCATATCTGAGCCAAGATGAGCAACGTGGGTTCCTGCATCATCAAAAACATCTGTAAACCAGCAGTTTATTAGATAGTACATGTCCAAAGCTTATGAAGAAGCTATTTACCAAAAACGGTAGCGGTCATGGCATTTATTTGCTGTTTCAAGCCAATCAGCTCCTCCGCTACCGGATTAAGGGCCGCTTCAGCATCCTCGGCCCTCTTCAGCAAAGTTGACTTTTCTGTATCCCAACCTGCCTGCTCGTTTTTGAAGCTTTCCTTCAGTTTTTCCATTGCTTCTAAGGCACTGGTCAGTTCATCCTTGGCCTTGGAAGTCTCTGCTTGTTGTGATTTGATATTTTCTTGAAGGTCGGCGATTTGGGAGTCCTTCTGGGTAAGCTCAGCCTGCAAGAGACAAGCAATTTATGAGATGACAGTGCATATTCAAAGTCCCAAGCACATAACAAGTAATATACTTGGCACTTGGGGGCTAATGTCTATTGCTTCTTATCAAAAAAAATTACAAGTCCCAAGCTCAATACAAGTATTATTCTTGGCACTTGGGGGCTAATGCATATTTTCTCTAGTTAAAACTATGGATTTTTCTTCCACTGTCAGATCGGTGGTTAACCGGTTTACAAAGGTCCTAAACAAGAATTTTTAACCTTACAACATAATTAGTCCCAACTTAACATATTTGTTAAGTCGGCCCTTGGGGGCTACACAGGCAAAATTGAAGAGTTGTTATTCTACAAGTCCCGGTTCATATTGACAGTATAAACTGGCGCTTGGGGGCTACTGGAGTGGATCTATATGGTTCTTGGAAGTTTACAGAACATTCTATTCTTTTATGTCCAATAAACTTGGCGGCTAAGGGAAGAATATTTATGCAGAGTTAACAGCATTTACCTCATATCGCTCCTTCATCATATTCAGTAAACCGGCTTCATAGTCGCGGCTTGTGTACAAACGGTTTAAAAACCTAGAATGAATATCTTGGGCGCTGAGGTGGGCATAGCTTTCCAAGTCTGCCTTCCACTTGCCTTTGTCAACAGCAGAAAATTCTTCTTTGGCACTATGTTTTGACAGAGCAGTGGGGTTGCCCGGGGCTGTACAACTAACACCAGTGACTATAATATCATCAGTCTTATCATCAGCAGCTTTAGTTGGGCTTGGTGGTTTATCAGCGTTGCTCGCGGGGTCAGTTTCCATAAGATCAGCAAAGACTGCATGGTCTTGTGGTGGCGGATCATCAGGAATGTTTTCAGCATTTGTATTAGACGGTTCAGGGGTCTTTCCCGGTTTAGATGGAATGGGGTCATCAACCGGATTATTCAGTTTGGCCTTCTTGCTGGGTCTGGCCTTGGCTCTGAAAATAAGACGCAAATAACAGGTTAGTATAATGATCAAGCATATGGTATGAAGGGTCAATTAAATATGCTCACCCAGGAATAGTTTTGAGGGTTGGAATTTGTGTTCCTGTTGACTCGCCAGAGGAAGAATGAGAAGTTCCTTGATAATTTGAATCAGACGGATTAAGAGGTTGTCGGAAATAACCCGCCTTGGGATAACATGTGTCAGAAGTAAAAGAGACCTTTGGGCGGTGTTTACGAACTGGCGTGTTCGGTAAACCGGAAGAAGTTACCCACATGGCCGCTGTGCTGGGTTGTGCGGCAAGCTTCGTGTTGTTGTTTCTTCAAAATAAAGTTTGGATCCAAGTAATCTAGAGGGTGAGAAAATCTTACTTTCCGGTTTGCTTGTCAGTTTTTCTATGTGGGCAGAGTTTTTGAGCCGAATGAAAGAATAATTACCTCTGCATCACTTGCACGGCTAGCTTCAGCGTCGTCCTGATAATAATCATTGTCAATGAGATGTATGAAAAAGGAACCAAGTGAATCAAGTTCTACCTCTGACTCCAGATTATCATTGTCATCATCAATGTTTAACCCGGCAGATTCGGCGGTTTTCTTTTTGGTGGCTTCTTATTGACCTTGGTCTTGGGACGGGCTGTTTTTGCCGGTTTATCCTGCGGTTTCTTCTTCCAGAATGGATCATCACCCAGTTAAAGATTGAAAAGATCATAAGGGAGTATTAAGAAAATGGATTAAGTAGGAGTTGGGCAATTCTTATAGCTGGCGGTTTATTTGAAGCGCAGAAAGGACTAAGCCCTGTTTTGTTGCACTCGGCCACCGGTTCATTCAGCATTTTCTTGACGGCTTCAGTAATTTCTGCCTCAGTTAGCTGAATATCAATATGGCATTGAGGGTCTTTCACGTCCCCTGTGTATTCACACATTAAACCGAGGTGACGGCTTAAAGGCAAAAATACTCCAAGACACCCAGCAACGGACAAAATCAATGCCTGTTAAACCGTTTGGTACAAAGGCTCTGAGCTTTGAAAGCTATGGGGCATATTTGGCCCGTTCCTTTGCACTAAGTTTTTGAGGGAGTGGATGTGTACTGGTAAGCCAGTGGGTAACCCGGCAGAGGATTATCACCAGCTGGAGATGTATCTTGGCAATAGAACCAAGTTTGATTCCAGTCTTTGGGGTGGCTATGATGGTTAGCGTGAGGGAAGCTGGCATCTTTTCTCTTTTGGATTGAAACCCCACCAAGTTCAGTATTGGGCCCGTCCACAAATTCTGTACAGTGGTTTAAATAGTAGAAATCTCTGAACAATTCGACTGTGGGCTCCTCTTGCAAGTAAGCTTCACAGAACACTTGAAAGTTGCAAATATTGGATACAGAGTTAGGTCCAATATCTTGAGGGTGAAGTTGGAGGAAATGAAGCACATCACGGAAATTTTTTGATCCGGGAGGGCTGAATCCTCGACTCAGATGGTCAACAAAAACGATCACTTCCCCATCCTTGGGATTAGGAGGATTTTCTGGACCAGGGGCTCTCCAGTGGATGACTTCATTTTTGGCTAAAGCGCCAGTAGCAACACACCCATTCAGCTCTTCTTCTGTAACCCGGGATTGAACCCAGTTGCAAGAATAAAAGGACTTGGCCATGTATTCGATAACCTGAAAGAAGGTTTGTGCCAGTTTAAGGTTCATGGTTAATCCACTAAAGGTTAAAAGGGAGAAAGTGTTGAAGCATGCAAAAGTGTTAAATCGGATATTGATGTTATCAAGTCGCAGAGATGAGCAATTGGTGGTTTAAGAGGGGACTAATGGTACCTGGCGGGTTATTATTTTCTGAGTTAAACCGCCTACACAGATATTGAAAGTATAGATCTGAAGTTGGAATATGACTAAGTGATGAAAAACAGTTTTCACAGATTGATATCACAATTTTGGATCTACCGTGTGTCAGAAAATGAAAATATATTCAGACCTAAATATTGGTACTTAACAGTTTATAAAGGTCCAGATTGGATTTTCTACCTAAAAAGAAATGCTCTGATGAGGAAAGAAGAACTTGACTATTGCCGCACAGGAAAATATCAAGTTTGAATCAAAAATTCGTGCTACAGCGAAGAACAAGTCAAGAACAGTGCTGAACCTCCATGAGCTCATACGAACCCTAATGAGATCTATGGAGGGGGAAGGAGGAAGAACTTACCGAGGCTGCTGGAGTGGTGGAGGCGTGCGAGCGAGATCTGGACTAATCAGGTTGATGCAGCGGCCAATGGTGATGTAGAGGAGAGGATCAATGGCGGCGGCTGGGCTCGAGAGCAACACGTCGCGAGGAAGACGATGAAGATGAAGAGGCTGAGGGGGGAAGTGAAAAGGACCCCTGGCCCTATTTATAAGGCGAATGGATAAGTGGCATGCGCGGGAATCGAGGAGCTCCAAATTGGATGGGCCGACGCCTCGATTTTCGGATGTTCATTAAAAATGAATATGCATATATGATTTTGGATTTGCATAAAATTAATGACAGGTGACGTCATGGCGAGTTATCATGATCTCAGAAGATGACGTCACGGCGAGTTACAAGTCTTCGCGAAGGTAATGAAGAAGGAATTTTCCTAAGTGTTGAAGATTGATATGAACAAGTTCAAATCAACCTGGGGCCTAATGTTGGGGATATAACTATTGAGTATAAACCGCCCAGGAGGGGCCAGGTTATGCTCATGATGATTTACCAGTACTGAAGCCCATGCAGACATAGAAGATGGAGACTTACGAAGGAGACTTAACAAAAAGGCCCAAAGCCCAAAGGCGGGTTAGGGCCCATAGATGTAAACCTCCATAGGTGTATGACTTGTATTGTAAGATAGGAAAGAGTATATACCGAGCTGGACACATTTATGAGCCGGTCGGGATTCTGTGAACCGCGGGGCGCAACCTGTGTATATAAAGGGATGACCCGGCGGCGGTTTAGGGACAAGAAACAACAACCCGAGAGCCAGGCAAGCGTATTTGCTCCCTGGTCATCGAAATACTAGCAATACCACCTCCAACTAGATTAGGCCTTTACCTTCACTGCAAGGGGCCGAACCAGTATAACTCCCTGTGTCCTTTGTCCCGTTCAACCCCTGTAAGCTAACTTCGTTGTGATGGCTCCACGACTAAGTCCTCACACTAGGACATCTGCCGTGACAAAACCACGATAGCCGGTCCTTGTTGAAGGTCAAAACGGCACACTTGACGAAAAATCATTGTGGTTTTGATGCGTAGGTAAGAACGGTTCTTGCTAGAAGCCCGTAGAAGCCACGTAAAACTTGCAACAACAAAGTAGAGGACGTCTAACTTGTTTTTGCAGGGCATGTTGTGATGTTATATGGTCAAGACGTGATGAGATATAAATTATTGTATGAGATGATCATGTTTTGTAGAAGTTATCGGCAACTGGCAGGAGCCTTATGGTTGTCACTTTATTGTATGAAATGCAATCGACATGTAATTGCTTTCCTTTATCACTAAGTGGTAGCGATAGTCATGGAAGCAACAGTTGGCGAGACGAAAACGATGCTATGATGGAGATCAAGGTGTCAAGGCGGTGACGATGGAGATCATGACGGTGCTTTGGAGATGGAGATCAAAAGCACAAGATGATCATGGCCATATCATGTCACATATTTTGATTGCATGTGATGTTTATCCTTTATTCATCTTATTTTGCTTAGTACGGCGGTAGCATTATAAGATGATCCCTCACTAAATTTCATGGTATAAGTGTTCTCCCTGAGTATGCACCGTTGCTACAGTTCGTCGTGCCGAGACACCACGTGATGATCGGGTGTGATAAGCTCTACGTTCACATACAATGGGTGCAAGCCAGTTTTGCACATGCAGAATACCCGGTTTAAACTTGACGAGCCTAGCATAGGCAGATATGGACTCGGAACACTGAGACCGAAAGGTCGAATGTGAATCATATAGTAGATATGATCAACATAGTGATGTTCACCATTGAAAACTACTCCATCTCACATGATGATCGGACATGGTTTAGTTGATATGGATCACGTGATCATTTAGATGACTAGAGGGATGTCTATCTAAGTGGGAGTTCTTAAGTGATATGATTAATTGAACTTTAAATTATCATGAACTTAGTACCTGATAATTTTTGCATATCTATGTTGTTGTAGATCAATGGCCCGTGCTACCGTTCCCTTGAATTATGCGTTCCTAGAGAAAGCTAAGTTGAAAGATGATGGTAGCAACTACACAGACTGGGTCCGTAACTTGAGGATTATCCTCATTGCTGCATAGAAGAATTACGTCCTGGAAGCACTGCTAGGTGAAAGACCCGCTGCAGGAGCAACTCCGGACGTTATGAACGTCTGGCAGAGCAAACCTAATGACTACTCGATAGTTCAGTGTGCCATGCTTTACGGCTTAGAATCGGGACTTCAAAGACGTTTTGAACATCATGGAGCATATGACATGTTCCAGGAGTTGAAGTTAATATTTCAAGCAAATGCCCGAGTTGAGAGATATGAAGTGTCCAACAAGTTCTATAGCTACAAAATGGAGGAGAATAGTTCTGTCCGTGAACATATACTCAGAATGTCTGGGTACCACAACCACTTGACTCAGTTAGGAGTTAATCTTGCTGATGATAGTGTCATTGACAGAGTTCTTCAATCACTGCCACCAAGCTATAAAGGCTGCGTGATGAACTATAATATGCAAGGGATGGAAAAGACAATTCTCGAGCTCTTTGCAATGCTAAAGGCTGCGGAGGTAGAAATCAAGAAGGAGCATCAAGTGTTGATGGTTAACAAGACCACTAGTTTAATGAAAAAGGGCAAGGGAAAGAAAGGGAACTTCAAGAAGAATGACAAGCAAGTTGCCGCTCCCGTGAAGAAGCCCAAAGCTGGACCCAAGCCTAAGACTGAGTGCTTCTACTGCAAAGGGACTGGTCACTGGAAGCGGAACTGCCCCAAGTATTTGGCGGATAAGAAGGATGGCAAAGTCAAAGGTATATTTGATATACATGTTATTGATGTGTACCTTACTAATGCTCATAGTAGCGCCTGGGTATTTTATACTGGTTCTGTTGCTCATATTTGCAACTCGAAACAGGGGTTATGGATTAAACTAAGATTGACTAAGGACGAGGTGATGATGCGCCTGGGAAATGGTTCCAAGGTTGATGTGATCGTCGTCGGCACGCTACCTCTACATCTACCGTCGGGATTAGTTTTAGACCTGAATAATTGTTATTTGGTGCCAGCGTTGAGAATGAACATTATATCTGGATCTTGTTTGATGTGAGACGATTGTTCATTTAAATCAGAGAGTAATGGTTGTTCTATTTAGCAATATCTTTTATGGTCATGCACCCTTGATGAGTGGTCTATTTTTGTTGAATCTCAATTGTAGTGATACACATATTCATAATATTGAAGCCAAAAGATGCAAAGTTGATAATGATAGTGCAACTTATTTGTGGCACTGCCATTTAGGTCATATTGGTGTAAAGCGCATGAAGAAACTCCATGTTGATGGGCTTTTGGATTCACTTGACTATGAACCACTTGATGCTTGCGAACCATGCCTCATGGGCAAGATGACTAAGACTCCGTTCTTCGGAAAAATGGAGCGAGCAACTGACTTATTAGAAATAATACATACTGATGTATGCGGTCCGATGAGTGTTGAGGCTCGTGGCGGGTATCGTTATTTTCTGACCTTCACAGATGATTTGAGCATATATGGGTATATCTACTTAATGAAACATAAGTCTGAAACATTTGAAAAGTTCAAAGAATTTCAGAGTGAAGTGGAAATCATTGTAACAAGAAAATAAAGTTTCTACGATCTGATCGTGGAGGTGAATATTTGAGTTATGAGTTTGGACTACATTTGAAACAGTGTGAAATAGTTTTGCAACTCACGCCACCTGGAACACCACAGCGTAATGGTGTGTCCTAACGTCGTAACCGTACTTTATTAGATATGGTGCAATCTATGATGTCGCTTACCGATTTACCACTATCATTTTGGGGTTATGCTTTAGAGACGGCTGCATTCACGTTAAATAGGGCATCATCTAAATCCGTTGAGACGACACCATATGAACTGTGGTTTAGCAAGAAACCTAAGCTATCGTTTCTTAAAGTTTGGGGTTGCGATGCTTATGTGAAAAAGCTTCAACCTGATAAGCTCCAACCCAAATCGGAGAAATGTGTCTTGATAGGATACCCAAAGGAGACTGTTGGGTACACCTTCTATCACAGATCCGAAGGCAAGATATTCGTTGCTAAGAATGGATCCTTTCTAGAGAAGGAGTTTCTCTCGAAAGAAGTGAGTGGGAGGAAAGTAGAACTTGATGAGGTAATTGGACCTTCTCCCGAATTGGAAAGTAGTTCATCATAGAAATCAGTTCCAGTGATTCCTACACCAATTAGTGAGGAAGCTAATGATGATGATCATGAAACTTTAGATCAAGTTACTACCGAACCTCGTAGGTCAACCAGAGTACGGTCAGCACAAGAGTGGTACGGTAATCCTGTTCTGGAGGTTATGTTACTTGACCATGACAAACCTACGAACTATGAGGAAGCGATGATGAGCCCAGATTCCGCGAAATGGCTTGAGGCCATGAAATCTGAGATGGGATCCATGTATGAGAACAAAGTGTGGACTTTGGTTGACTTGCCCGATGATCGGCAAGCCATAGAGAATTAATGGATTTTCAAGACGAAGACTGGCGCTGACGGTAATGTTACTGTCTACAAAGCTCGACTTGTTGCGTAAGGTTTTCGACAAGTTCAAGGAGTTGACTACGATGAGACCTTCTCACATGTAGCGATGCTTAAGTCTATCCGAATCATGTTAGAATTGCTGCATTTTATGATTATGAAATTTGGCAAATGGATGTCAAAACTGAATTCCTTAATGGATATCTTAAAGAAGAGTTGTATATGATGCAACCAGAAGGTTTTGTTGATCCTAAAGGTGCTAACAAAGTGTGCAAGCTCCAGCGAACCATTTATGGACTGGTGCAAGCCTCTCGGAGTTGGAATATACGCTTTGATAGTGTGATCAAAGCATATGGTTTTATACAGACTTTTGGAGAAGCCTGTATTTACAAGAAAGTGAGTGGGAGCTCTGTAGCATTTCTAATATTATATGTGGATGACATATTGTTGATTGGAAATAAAATAGAATTTCTGGATAGCATAAAAGGATACTTGAATGAGAATTTTTCAATGAAAGACCTCGGTGAAGCTGCTTATATATTGGGCATCACGATCTATAGAGATAGATCATGACGAGTAATTGGACTTTCACAAAGCACATACCTTGATAAAGTTTTGAAGAAGTTCAAAATGGATCAGTCAAAGAAAGGGTTCTTGCCTGTGTTACAAGGTGTGAAATTGAGTCAGATTCAATGCCCGATCACTGCAGAAGATAGAGAGAAAATGAAGGTCATTCCCTATGCCTCAGCCATAGATTCTATCATGTATGCAATGATGTGTACCATACCTGATGTGTGCCTTGCTATAAGTTTAGCAGGGAGGTACCAAAGTAATCCAGGAGTGGATCACTGGACAGCAGTCAAGAACATCCTGAAATACCTGAAAAGGACTAAGGATATGTTTCTTGTTTATGGAGGTGACAAAGAGCTTGTCGTAAACGGTTACGTCGATGCAAGCTTTGATACTGATCCAGATGATTCTAAGTCACAAACCGGATACGTTTTTATATTGAATGGTGGAGCTGTAAGTTGGTGCAGTTCCAAGCAGAGTGTTGTGGCAGGATCTACGTGTGAAGTGGAGTACATAGCTTCTTCGGAAGCAGCAAATGAAGGAATCTGGATGAAGGATTTCATATCCGATCTAGGTGTAATACCTAGTGCATTGGGTCCAATGAAAATCTTTTGTGACAATACTGGAGCAATTGCCTTGGCGAAGGAATCCAGATTTCACAAGAGAACCAAACACATCAAGAGAAGCTTCAATTCCATCCGCGATCAAGTCAAGGAGGGAGACATAGAGATTTGCAGGATACATACGGATCTGAATGTTGCAGACCCGTTGACTAAGCCTCTTCCACGAGCAAAACATGATCAACACCAAGACTCCATGGGTGTTAGAATCATTACTATGTAATCTAGATTATTGACTCTAGTGCAAGTGGGAGACTGAAGGTAATATGCCCTAGAGGCAATAATAAAGTTGTTATTTATATTTCCTTATATCACAATAAATGTTTATTATTCATGCTAGAATTGTATTAACTGGAAACTTAGTACATGTGTGAATACATAGACAAACAGAGTGTCCCTAGTATGCCTGTACTTGACTAGCTCGTTAATCAAAGATGGTTAAGTTTCCTGGCCATGGACATGTGTTGTCATTTGATGAACGGGGTAACATCATTAGAGAATGATGTGATGGACAAGACCCATCCGTTAGCTTAGCATTATGATCATTTAGTTTTATTGCTATTGGTTTCTTCATGACTTATACATATTCCTCTGACTATGAGATTATGCAACTCCCGAATACCAGAGGAACACTTTGTGTGCTATCAAACGTCACAACGTAGGGTGATTATAAAGATGCTCTACAGGTGTCTCCGAAGGTGTTTGTTGAGTTGGCATAGATCAAGATTAGGATTTGCCACACCGTGTATCGGAGAGGTATCTCTGGGCCCTCTTGGTAATGCACATCACTATAAGCCTTGCAAGCGATGTGACTAATGAGTTAGTTGCGGGATGATGCATTACGAAACGAGTAAAGAGACTTGCTGGTAACGAGATTGAACTAGGTATGATGATACCGATGATCGAATCTCGGGCAAGTAACATACCGATGACAAAGGGAATGACGTATGTTGTTATGCGGTTTGACCGGTAAAGATCTTCGTAGAATATGTAGGAGCCAATATGAGTATCCTGGTTCCGCTATTGGTTATTGACCGGAGATGTGTCTCGGTCATGTCTACATAGTTCTCGAACCTGTAGGGTCCGCACGCTTAACGTTCGATGACGATTTGTATTATGAGTTATGTGTTTTGCTGACCGAAGTTTGTTCGGAGTCCCGGAAGAGATCACGGACATGACGAGGAGTCTCGAAATGGTCGAGAGGTAAAGATTGATATATTGGAAGGTTATATACGGACATCGGAATGGTTCCGATAAGGTTCGGGGATTTATTGGAGTACCAGGAGGCTACCGGAACCCCCGGGAAAGTTAATGGTCCTATTGGGCCTTAGTGGAGGAGAGGAGGAAGGCCATGGGAGGTGGCGCCCCCCCCCCCTTTCCCAATCCGAATTGGACAAGGGGAGGGGGTGCGGCCCCCCTCTTTCCTTCTCCCTCTCCCTCCTTTCCCCTTTCCCCCTTTCCGTTGGAAGGAAAGGGGGGCGAATCCTAATAGGAACGAAGTCCTAGTAAGACTCCCCCCTCTTGGCGTGCCCCCCTTGGGCCGGCCTCCTCCTCCCCCTCCTTTATATACGTGGGCAGGGGCACCCCAAAGGCACAACAGTTGTTTCTTAGCCGTGTGCGGTGCCCCCCCTCCACAGTTTACTCCTCTGGTCATAGCGTCGTAGTGCTTAGGCAAAGCCCTGTGAATCACATCACCAACACCGTCGCCATGCCATCGTGATGATGGAACTCTCCCTCGACCCTCTACTGGATCAAGAGCTCGAGGGACGTCATCGAACTGAACGTGTGCTGAACACGGAGGTGCTGTACGTTCGGTACTTGGATCGGTTGGATCGTGAAGACGTTCGACTACATCAACCGCGTTAACATAACGCTTCCGCTTTCGATCTACGAGGGTACATGGACACACTCTCCTCGTCTCATTGCTATGCATCTCCTAGATAGATCTTGCGTGATCGTAGGAATTTTTTTGAAATTTCATGCTACGTTCCCCAACACCTACATATTCTACGAAGATCTTTATCGGTCGAACCGTCATGACAACATACGTTATTCCCTTTGTCATCGGTATGTTACTTGCCCGAGATTCGATCGTCGGTATCTACATACCTAGTTCAATCTCATTACCGGAAAGTCTCTTTACTCATTCCATAATACGTCATCCTGTAACTAACTCATTAGTCACTTTGCTTGCAAGGCTTTATTATGATGTGCATTACCGAGAGGGCCCAGAGATACCTCTCCAATACTCGGAGTGACAAATCCTCATCTCGATCTATGCCAACCCAACAAACACCTTCGGAGATACCTGTAGAGCATCTTTATAATCACCCAGTTACTTTGTGACGTTTAATAGCACACAAGGTATTCCTCCGGTATCCGGGAGTTGCATAATCTCATAGTCGAAGGAATATGTATTTGACATGAAGAAAGCAATAGCAATAAAACTGAATGATCAACATGCTAAGCTAACGTATGGGTCTTATCCATCACATCATTCTCCTAATGATGTGATCCCGTTATCAAATGACAACTCATGTCCATGGTTAGGAAACCTTAACCATCTTTGATCAACGAGCTAGTCAAGTAGAGGCTCACTAGGGACATAATGTTTGTCTATGTATTCACACATTTATTAAGGTTTCCAATCAATACAATTCTAGCATGAATAATAAACATTTATCATGAATAAGGAAATATAAAATAACAACTTTATTATTGCCTGTAGGGCATATTTCCTTGAGGGGTGACCATCATGGAGATGTCCGCGGCGTTGGCGATCAACACATCAAACTGATGAGCTTCATGGGGTGTAGGCTCATGGCCTAGCCTTATATGTCAACCTACACTACTAGAGAAAGGCTTATAGGTGAACTCAAATTAGTGGCGGGCACAACAGGGTACCTTTAACTACAAATTTTGAAACTAGCGGTGGCGGGTGCAAAAATCCACACGTCGGTGTTGGTAGACTAGTAGTGACGGGTACGTAAGACCGTCTGCCACTGCTGGACTCCCAAAATTTGCCCGTGTGTTGAAACTGAGAACTGACGGGCGAAGCTGCGCACCCGCCAGTGCTACTACGGGTTACAGTGGCGGGCACTTTCAGGGCCCGCAACAGATATAGCGGGGCGACCCTCTCAAAAAATTTATTTTTTTATATCCCGATGTTAGCTGTGGTGGGCAGTAAAGATACCCGCCACAGATAAAATGTAGTCCCCCACGAAAAAAACTTTAAATCCAGAAGTTAGGAGTGGCGGGCTATCCGTAGTGCCCGCCACACTTCGTTATTGCCTTTTTAGCTGCCTGAAATTTAGTTAATGTCATGAAAATAGGAAACCAACTCCAAAAATTGTAAAATTTTAGCACGGGGCTTCCAGTGGCGTATATTACTCATGGAAAAATATTCAAGTTCAAAATCTTTTTAAAAATCGGGTTCTCTGTGTGTGAGGCGGTCATTTCGAAATCCTTACACTTTGCGGAAGAGTGTCCTGTTTGTCCATGATGTGCATCAGGTTTTGGTCGTAACGATCTAAATTTTTTACCATACCCTACAGGTATCCAATGAAGACGTCATGCAAAGTTTTGAATGTTCCTGACCTCGTTAGTAAGCCCAAAGTATTTTGCCTTTTTTATGTGCCAAAAATTTAGTTAATGCCATAAAAATAGAAAACCAACTCCAAAAGTTGTAAAATTTTAGCACGGGGCTTCCAATGGTGTACATTACTCATGAAAAAAGATTCAAGTTCAGTTTTTTAAAATTGAGTTCTGTGTGTGTGAGCCGGTCGTTTCGAAACCCTTACACTTTGTAGAAGAGTGTCCTATTTGTACACGATGTGCATCGGGTTTTGGTCGTAATGATCTCAAATTTCTACCACACCCTACATGAGTCCAATGAAGATGCCACGCAAAGTTTCGAACATTTCCGACCTTGTTAGCACGGCCAAAGTTTTATTTCCTTTTTACTTGTTGGAAATTCAATTAGTGCCGTGAAAATAGCAAAACAACTTCAAAAGTTGTAAAGTTTTAGCACGGGGCTTCCGATGGCTCATATTACTCTTGGAAAAAGTTTCAAGTTCAAATATGAGTGCGCTAGCGTATTTTTACGCTCTGGATATTTACAAAAACTATATTTTACGTAAGTAGGCTTAGGGCCGGCGGGCATCCGTCGATGCCCGCCATAGCTAATATTTGCAGTGGCGGGCGACGTAGACAACCCTCTATGCGGGTACCAAAAACACGCCCCCACATAGTTTCAATACTTACCTAATCTGTTCCCCTCTTTCTCTCTCCTCTCGAGCGCTCGTTCACCGCAACGCACCTCTCTCTTCTCTCACGCGCTCCGGTCTGTCACCGCCGCCACACACCTCTGTCTTGTCTCGTGTGCCTCGGTCCGTTGCCGCCGCAACCGTTGCCCATCCTCATAATCCGCCGCCATCACAGTCGTAGTTTTCCCTTGCGGGATCCCGTGCGTAGGTACCTTTACAACCTCGCGACCGTCGAAACGAACCCGGCCGTTTGTCAACACCGTCGTCGGTGTCGCAAGTTTCTTATTCACATTTGTTCTCAAGGTATAATTTCACTAGATTTCACATCCATATGTCCCACCATTGTAGATGATTGTAAAGTGGTCGATGAAATGCCACACAAAGGAGTTAGATCTTAGATGTTCTTAGATGTACATGTACAAACATGTGCATGGGCTGGTGTCTTTCGATGTACAACCAGATGGTTGTGTTTGATTTGTAGGACTTAATATGAGTGCCAATGTTTTTACGAAACATCGATTTGTTTCCGTTCCGTCAAATTTCTAGTACTCAATATGCCCTACTTTTAGCAAATGTCATGCCAAAATTTTCAGTCACCATTTTCTTTCTATGTTCAATCATAACTCTTTGTTTCAATATTGCAGTTGGAAAAATGGACCCCGACGCTAGAACATCATCTCAGAAGGAACCTCAGTACACCAACCCTGACGTCGAGATGGGCGTCCCTGACGTCGAGATGGGCAACGACCAACAAGATGAACCGACCACCAGGCTAGGGGATACGAGCCACACCGACGGGACTTCATCCAGCATGGTCACCACAAACAAGAGGAACCGAAAGGCAAGGGATCCAAACAATCTTCACGAAGGTATAATTAGAATCACCATAGTTGGCCAGAAAGGCTAGCCCGCCACCCTAGAGGATGCATAAAAAAGGTATAGGAAAATGCTAGGTTGCATCTTGCGAAATACCGTCTCAATCGATGGCAAGGATTTGGTCGAACACAAGGAGAATCTACTACTGGCATTAAACCATAGTTATGATTTTTTGTCTGACGTCAAGAAGTTATCCAAACATTATGCCATGTCAAAATGGCCAAAGATATTCAGGGACTGGAAGAGCAGTGCCCATTGCAATCTAGTGGGTAAGGACTTCGAGACCGTTAAGCGGCTCAATGATGATCCACAAGTATAGGGGATCAATCATAGTCCTTTCGATAAGTGAGAGCGTCGAACCCAACGAGGAGCAGAAGGAAATGACAAGCGGTTTTCAGCAAGGTATTGCGGGCACTAAAATTATCGGTAATGGATAGTTTGGTGGCAAGGTAATTCATAACGGGTAACAAGTAACAAGTGTAACAAAGGTGAAACAAGGTGGCCCAATCCTTTTTATAGCGCATGACAAGCCTGGACAAACTCTTATATGAAGTAAAGCGCTCCCGAGGACACATGGGAATTATCGTCAAGTTAGTTTTCATCATGCTCATATGATTCGCGTTCGCTACTTTGATAATTTGATATGTGGGTGGACTAGTGCTTGCGTGCTGTCCTTACTTGGACAAGCCTCCCACTTATATTAACCCCTTTCGCAAGCATCCACAACTATGAAAGAAGAATTAAAATAAATCTAACCATAGCATTAAGCATGTCGATCCAAATAAACCCCTTACGAAGCAACACATATACTAGGGTTTAAACTTCTTCACTCTAGCAACCCATCATCTACTTGCTACTTCCCAATGCCTTCCCCTAGGCCCAAATCATGGTGAAGTGTCATGTACTATACGTTCACATAACACCACTAGAGGAAAGACAACATACATCTCATCAAAATATCGAACGAATACCAAATTCACATGATTACTTATAACAAGACTTCTCCCATGTCCTTAGGAACAAAAGTAACTACTCACAAAGCATGTTCATGTTCAATATCAGAGGGGTAATAAATATCATTAAGGATCTGAAAATATGACCTTCCACCAAATAAACCAACTAGCATCAACTACAATGAGTAATCAACACTACTAGCAACCTACAGGTACCAATCTGAGGTTTTGAGGCAAAGATTGAATACAAGAGATGAACTAGGTTTGATATGAGATGGTGATGTTGACGATGTTGATGAAGATTGATCCTCCCATGATGAGAAGATCGTGGGTGATGACGACGGCTTCGATTTCCCCCTCCCGGAGGGAAGTTTCCCCGGCAAAATCGCTCCGCCTGAGCCCTAGATTGGTTCTGCCCAGGTTCTGCCTCGAGACAGCGGCGCTTCGTCCAGAAAACCTTCTATTGATTTTTTTTCTAGCTCAAAACACTTCATATAGCATAAGATGGGCACCGGAGCCTGGCCAGGGGGCCCACTGTTGGGGAACGTAGTAATTTCAAAAATTTCCTACGCACACGCAAGATCATGGTGATGCATAGCAATGAGAGGGGAGAGTGTGTCCACGTATCCTCGTAGACCGAAAGCGGAAGCGTTAGCACAACGCGGTTGATGTAGTCGTACGTCTTCACGATCCGACCGATCAAGTACCGAACGCACGGCACCTCCGAGTTCAGCACACATTCAGCCCGATGACGTCCCTCGAGCTCCGATCCAGCCGAGTGTTGAGGGAGAGTTTTGTCAGCACGACGGCGTGGTGACGATGATGATGTTCTACCGACGCAGGGCTTCGCCTAAGCACCGCTACGATATTATCGAGGTGGACTATGGTGGAGGGGGCACCGCACACGGCTAAGAGATCCAAAGGATCAATTGTTGTGTCTATGGGGTGCCCCCCTGCCCCCATATATAAAGGAGCAAGGGGGAGGCCGCCGGCCAAGGAGGAGGGCGCGCCAAGGGGGGGAGTCCTACTCCCACCGGGAGTAGGACTCCTCCTTTCCTTGTTGGAATAGGAGAAGGGAAGGGAGAAGGAGAAAGAAGGAAGGGGGCGCCCCCCTTCCCTAGTCCAATATATCGATCTTTATGTCTCGGCCATTTTGAGACTCCTCGTCATGTCCCCGATCTCATCCGGGACTCCGAACTCCTTCGGTACATCAAAACACATAAACTCATAATATAACCGTCATCATAACGTTAAACGTGCGGACCCTACGGGTTCGAGAACTATGTAGACATGACCGAAACACCTCTCAGGTCAATAACCAATAGCAGAACCTGGATGCTCATATTGGCTCCCACATATTCTACGAATATCTTTGTCGGTCAGACCGCATAACAACATACGTTGTTCCCTTTGTCATCGGTATGTTACTTGCCCGAGATTCGATCGTCGGTATCTCGATACCTAGTTCAATCTCGTTACCGGCAAGTCTCTTTACTCGTTCCGTAAGACATCATCCCACAACTAACTCATTAGTTACAAAGCTTGCAAGGCTTATAGTGATGTGCATTACTGAGTGGGCCCAGAGATGCCTCTCCGACAATCGGAGTGACAAATCCTAATCTCGAAATACGCCAACCCAACAAGTACCTTTGGAAGCACCTGTAGAGCACCTTTATAATCACCCAGTTACGTTGTGACATTTGGTAGCACACAAAGTGTTCCTCCGGTAAACGGGAGTTGCATAATCTCATAGTCATAGGAACATGTATAAGTCATGAAGAAAGCAATAGCAACATACTAAACGATCGAGTGCTAAGCTAACGGAATGGGTCAAGTCAATCACATCATTCTCCTAATGATGTGATCCCGTTAATCAAATGACAACTCATGTCTATGGCTAGGAAACATAACCATCTTTGATCAACAAGCTAGTCAAGTAGAGCCATACTAGTGACACTATGTTTGTCTATGTATTCACACATGTATCATGTTTCCGGTTAATACAATTCTAGCATGAATAATAAACATTTATCATGATATAAGGAAATAAATAATAACTTTATTATTGCCTCTAGGGCATATTTCCTTCAGTCTCCCACTTGCACTAGAGTCAATAATCTAGTTCACATCGCCGTGTGATCAATAGTTCACATCACTATGTGATTAACACCCATAGTTCACATCGTCATGTGACCAACACCCAAAGGGTTTACTAGAGTCAATAATCTAGTTCACATCGCTATGTGATTAACACCCAAAGAGTACTAAGGTGTGATCATGTTTTGCTTGTGAGATAATTTTAGTCAACGGGTCTGTCACATTCAGATCCGTAAGTATTTTGCAAATTTCTATGTCTACAATGCTCTGCACGGAGCTACTCTAGCTAATTGCTCCCACTTTCAATATGTTTCTAGACTGAGACTTAGAGTCATCTAGATTAGTGTCAAAACTTGCATCGATGTAACCCTTTACGACGAACCTTTTGTCACTTCCATAATCAAGAAACATATCCTTATTCCAGTAAGGATAATTTTGACCGCTGTCCAGTGATCTACTCCTAGATCACTATTGTACTCCCTTGCCAAAATCAGTGTAGGGTATACAATAGATCTGGTACACAGCATGGCATACTGAACCTATGGCCGAGGCATAGGGAATGACTTTCATTCTTTTTCTATCTTCTGCCGTGGTCGGGCTTTGAGTCTTACTCAATTTCACACCTTGTAACATAGGCAAGAAACTCTTTCTTTGACTGTTCCATTTTGAACCACTTCAAAATCTTGTTAAGGTATGTACTCATTGAAAAAACTTATCAAGCGTCTTGATCTATCTCTATAGATCTTGATGCTCAATATGTAAGCAGCTTCACCGAGGTCTTTCTTTGAAAAACTTCTTTCAAACACTCCTTTATGCTTTGCAGAATAATTCTACATTATTTCCGATCAACAATATGTCATTCACATATACTTATCAGAAATGATGTAGTGCTCCCACTCACTTTCTTGTAAATACAGGCTTCACCGCAAGTCTGTATAAAACTATATCCTTTGATCAACTTATCAAAGCGTATATTCCAACTCCGAGATGCTTGCACCAGTCCATAGATGGATCGCTGGAGCTTGCATATTTTGTTAGCACCTTTAGGATTGACAAAACCTTCTGGTTGCATCATATACAACTCTTCTTTAATAAATCCATTAAGAAATGCAGTTTTGTTTATCCATTTGCCAGATTTCATAAAATGCGGCAATTGCTAACATGATTCGGACAGACTTAAGCATAGATACGAGTGAGAAACTCTCATCGTAGTCAACACCTTAAACTTGTCAAAAACCTTTTGCGACAATTCTAGCTTTGTAGATAGTAACACTACTACTAGAGTCCGTCTTCCTCTTGAAGATCCATTTAATCTCAATGGCTCGCCGATCATTGGGCAAGTCAATCAAAGTCCATACTTTGTTCTCATACATGGATCTCATCTCAGATTTCATGGTCTCAAGCCATTTTGCGGAATCTGGGCTCACCATCGCTTCTTCATAGTTCGTAGGTTCATCATGGTCTAGTAACATAACCTCCAGAACAGGATTACCGTACCACTCTGGTGCGGATCTTACTCTGGTTGACCTACGAGGTTCAGTAATAATTTGATCTGAAGTTCCATGATCATCATCATTAACTTCCTCACTGATTGGTATAGGCGTCACAGAAACTGGTTTCGGCGATGAACTACTTTCCAATAAGGGAGCAGGTACAATTACCTCATCAAGTTCTACTTTCCTCCCACTCACTTCTTTCGAAAGAAACTCCTTCTCTAGAAAGGATCAATACTTAGCAACGAATGTCTTGCCTTTGGATCTGTGATAGAAGGTGTACCCAACTGTCTCCTTTGGGTATCCTATGAAGACACATTTCTCCGATTTGGGTTTGAGCTTATCAGGATGAAGCCTTTTCACATAAGCATCGCAACCCCAAATTTTAAGAAACGACAACTTTGGTTTCTTGCCAAACCACAGTTCATAAGATGTCGTCTCAACGGATTTAGATGGTACCCTATTTAACGTGAATGCAGCTGTCTCTAATGCATAACCCCAAAACGATAGTGGTAGATCGGTAAGAGACATCATATATCGCACCATATCTAATAAAGTACAGTTACGATGTTCGGACACACCATTACACCGTGGTGCTCCAGGTGGTGTGAGTAGTGAAACTATTTCACATTGTTTTAACTGAAGGCCAAACTCGTAACTCAAATACTCTTCTCCACGATCAGATCATAGAAACTTTATTTTCTTGTTATGATGATTTTCCGCTTCACTCTGAAATTATATGAACTTTTCAAATGTTTCAGACTTCTGTTTCATTAAGTAGATATACCCATATCTGCTCAAATCATCTGTGAAGGTTAGAAAATAATGATACCTGCTACGAGCCTCAATATTCATCGGACCACATACATCTGTATGTATGATTTCCAACAAATCTGTTGCTCTCTCCATAGTTCCGGAGAACGGTGTTTTAGTCATCTTGCCCATGAGGCACGGTTCGCAAGCATCAAGTGATTCATAATCAAGTGATTCCAAAATCCCATCAGTATGGAGTTTCTTCATGCGTTTTACACCAATATGACCTAAACGGCAGCGCCACAAATAAGTTGCACTATCATTATTAACTTTGCATCTTTTGGCTTCATTATTATGAATATGTGTATCACTACGATCGAGATCCAACAAACCATTTTATTGGGTGTATGACCATAGAAGGTTTTATTCATGTAAATAGAACAACAATTATTCTCTAATTTAAATGAATAACCGTATTGCAACAAACATGATCAAATCATATTCATGCTCAACGCAAACACCAAATAACACTTATTTAGTTTCAACACTAATCCCGAAAGTATAGGGAGTGTGCGATGATGATCAAATCAATCTTGGAACTACTTCCAACACACATCGTCACCTCGCCTTTTACTAGTCTCTGTTTATTCTGCAACTCCCGTTTCGAGTTACTACTCTTAGCAACTGAACCAGTATAAAATACCGAGGGGTTGCTATAAACACTAGTAAAGTACACATCAATAACATGTATATCCAATATACCTTTGTTCACTTTGCCATCCTTCTTATCCACCAAATAGTTGGGGTAGTTCCGCTTCAAGTGACCAGTCCCTTTGCAGTAGAAGCACTTAGTCTCAGGCTTAGGACCAGACTTAGGCTTTTTCACTTGAGCAGCAACTTGCTTGCCGTTCTTCTTGAAGTTCCCCTTCTTCCCTTTGCCCTTTTCTTGAAACTAGTGATCTCGTCAACCATCAACACTTGATGTTTTTCTTGATTTCTACCTTCGTCGATTTCAGCATCACGAAGAGCTCGGGAATTACTTTCGTCATCCCTTGCATACTATAGTTCATCACGAAGTTCTACTAACTTGGTGATGGTGACTAGAGAATTCTGTCAATCACTATTTTATCTGGAAGATTAACTCCCACTTGATTCAAGCGATTGTAGTACCCAGACAATCTGAGCACATGCTCACTGCTTGAGCTATTCTCCTCCATCTTTTAGCTATAGAACTTGTTGGAGACTTCATATCTCTCAACTCGGGTATTTGCTTGAAATATTAACTTCAACTCCTGGAACATCTCATATGGTCCATGACGTTCAAAACGTCTTTGAAGTCCCGATTCTAAGCCGTTAAGCATGGTGCACTAAACTATCAAGTAGTCATCATATTGAGCCAGCCAAACGTTCATAACGTCTGCATCTGCTCCTGCAATAGGTCTGTCACCTAGCGGTGCATCAAGGACATAATTCTTCTGTGCAGCAATGAGGATAATCCTCAGATCACGGATCCAATCCGCATCTTTGCTACTAACATCTTTCAACATAATTTTCTCTAGGAACATATCAAAATTAAACACAGGGAAGCAACAACGCGAGCTATTGATCTACAACATAATTTGCAAAAATACTATCAGGACTAAGTTCATGATAAATTTAAGTTCAATTAATCATATTACTTAAGAACTCCCACTTAGATAGACATCCCTCTAATCCTCTAAGTGATCACGTGATCCATATCAACTAAACCATGTCCGATCATCACGTGAGATGGAGTAGTTTCAATGGTGAACATCACTATGTTGATCATATCTACTATATGATTCACGCTCGACCTTTCGGTCTCCGTGTTCCGAGGCCATATCTGCATATGCTAGGCTCGTCAAGTTTAACCTGAGTATTCCGCGTGTGCAACTGTTTTGCACCCGTTGTATTTGAACGTAGAGCCTATCACACCCGATCATCACGTGGTGTCTCAGCACGAAGAACTTTCGCAACGGTGCATACTCAGGGAGAACACTTTTATCTTGAAATTTTAGTGAGAGATCATCTTATAATGCTACCGTCAATCAAAGCAAGATAAGATGCATAAAAGATAAACATCACATGCAATCAATATAAGTGATATGATATGGCCATCATCATCTTGTGCTTGTGATCTCCATCTCCGAAGCACCGTCATGATCACCATCGTCACCGGCGCGACACCTTGATCTCCATCGTAGCATCGTTGTCGTCTCGCCAACTATTGCTTTTACGACTATCGCTACCGCTTAGTGATAAAGTAAAACAATTACATGGCGATTGCATTTCATACAATAAAGCGACAACCATATGGCTCCTGCCAGTTGCCGATAACTCGGTTACAAAACATGATCATCTCATACAATAAAATATAGCATCATGTCTTGACCATATCACATCACAACATGCCCTGCAAAAACAAGTTAGACGTCCTCTACTTTGTTGTTGCAAGTTTTACGTGGCTGCTACGGGCTTAGCAAGAACCGTTCTTACCTACGCATCAAAACCACAACGATAGTTTGTCAACTTGGTGATGTTTTAACCTTCGCGAGGACCGGGCGTAGCCATACTCGGTTCAACTAAAGTGAGAGAGACAGACACCCGCCAGTCACCTTTAAGCATCAAGTGCTCGCAACGGTGAAACCAGTCTCGCGTAAGCGTACGCGTAATGTCGGTCCGGGCCGCTTCATCTCACAATACCGCTGAACCAAAATATGACATGCTGGTAAGCAGTATGACTTATATCGCCCACAACTCACTTGTGTTCTATTCATGCATATAACATCAACGCATAAAACCAGGCTCTGATACCACTGTTGGGGAACGTAGTAATTTCAAAAATTTCCTACGCACATGCAAGATCAAGGTGATGCATAGCAACGAGAGGGGAGAGTGTGTCCATGTACCCTCGTAGACCGAAAGCGGAAGCGTTAGCACAACGCGGTTGATGTAGTCGTACGTCTTCACGATCCGACCGATCAAGTACCGAACGCACGGCACCTCCGGGTTCAGCACACGTTCAGCTCGATGACGTCCCTCGAACTCCGATCCAGCCGAGTGTTGAGGGAGAGTTTCATCAGCACGACGGCGTGGTGACGATGATGATGTTCTACCGACGCAGGGATTCGCCTAAGCACCGCTACGATATTATCGAGGTGGACTATGGTGGAGGGGGGCACCGCACACGGCTAAGAGATCCAAAGGATCAATTGTTGTGCCTATGGGGTGCCCCCTGCCCCCGTATATAAAGGAGTAAGGGGGAGGCCGCCGGCCAAGGAGGAGGGCGCGCCAAGGGGGGAGTCCTACTCCCACCGGGAGTAGGACTACTCCTTTCCTTGTTGGAATAGGAGAAGGGAAGGGAGAAGGAGAAAGAAGGAAGGGGGCGGCCCCCTTCCCTAGTCCAATATATCGATCTTCACGTCTCGGCCATTTCAAGACTCCTCGTCATGTCCGCGATCTCATCCGGGACTCCGAACTCCTTCGGTACATCAAAACACATAAACTCATAATATAACCGTCATCGTAACGTTAAGCGTGCGGACCCTACGGGTTCGAGAACTATGTAGACATGACCGAAACACCTCTCCGGTCAATAACCAATAGCGGAACCTGGATGCTCATATTGGCTCCCACATATTCTACGAAGATCTTTATCGGTCAGACCGCATAACAACATACGTTGTTCCCTTTGTCATCGGTATGTTACTTGGCCGAGATTCGATCGTCGGTATCTCGATACCTAGTTCAATCTCATTACCGGCAAGTCTCTTTACTCGTTCCGTAATATATCATCCTGCAACTAACTCATTAGTTACAATGCTTGCAAGGCTTATAGTGATGTGCATTACTGAGTGGGCCCAGAGATACCTCTCCGACAATCGGAGTGACAAATCCTAATCTCGAAATACGCCAACCCAACAAGTACCTTTGGAAGCACCTGTAGAGCACCTTTATAATCACCCAGTTACGTTGTGACTTTGGTAGCACACAAAGTGTTCCTCCGGTAAACGGGAGTTGCATAATCTCATAGTCATAGGAACATGTATAAGTCATGAAGAAAGCAATAGAAACATACTAAACGATCGAGTGCTAAGCTAACGGAATGGGTCAAGTCAATCACATCATTCTCCTAATGATGTGATCCCGTTAATCAAATGACAACTCATGTCTATGGCTAGGAAACATAACCATCTTTGATCAACGCGATAGTCAAGTAGAGGCATACTAGTGACACTCTGTTTGTCTATGTATTCACACATGTATCATGTTTCCGGTTAATACAATTCTAGCATGAATAATAAACATTTATCATGATATAAGGAAATAAATAATAACTTTATTATTGCCTCTAGGGCATATTTCCTTCACCCACAAGCTCAGGGGCGCACCGTGGGGGGTAGGGCGTGTCCCCCGGGCTTGTGGCCACCTGGTGGGTCCCCTTCTGGTACTTCTTCGCCCAATATTTTTTATATATTCCAAAACAATTCTCTGTAAAGTTTTAGGACGTTTGGAGTTTTCCATAATAGGTATCTCAGATTTGCTCCTTTCCGGTCCAGAATTCCAGCTGCCGGCATTCTCCCTCTTCATGTAAATCTTGTAAAATAAGAGAGAAAAGGCATAAGAATTGTATCTTAAAGTGTAATAACAACCCATAATGCAATAAATATCAACATAAAAACATGATGCAAAATGGACGTATCAACTCCCCCAAGATTAGACCTCACTTGTCCTCAAGCGAAAGCTGAAATCGATAATCATGACCACATGTTTAGAGACAGAGGTGTCGATAAAACAAAATACAGAGATGAGGGCATCATCATCATCATTAGAACAACAATATATTGTCATATAAATTCTCTTGCTAAAGTGATAATTCGTCACAAGGTAAAGTATGAACCATAAACTTCATTAAAAACTAGCAAACTATGATCTCACTCATTGCTGCAATTGCAATTTATCATAATGTCAGAAAGAGCCTATGTGAGAGCTTCTATAGGGCAAGTTCACATACTCAACCATCATTTAGTCTTTCACAATTGCTAACACTCGTGTGATACTTATGATCAAAGCTTCGGTAAGACACATAGGTCGTAGATCTGAGCTTGAAGTTGCCCAATCCGCTTGTGAAGCTTAAAGATGGCCTCCCCAATATTTTTATTGTCCAGCTTGTGATCACGGGTGAATTTCGTGATCATGGAGTTGTTGGCGTTGAGTCCATGCTCCACCATCCCTTGGCACCTGAAGATCTCCTGCTCCATCGCTTCGAGCCTGGTCTCCACGCTCCCGGTCTTCTTTGGTCCTTTAACATCCCAGATGTGAAGCACCCCCTCACGCATCTCAATGGTTTGAGGGTGCCTCATCACCTCCGGTAGGTAGGGGTTGATGACCTTCTCGTAGAACTTATCTTTGAATGAACTTGGAGACGTCATGGCGATCTAGATCTGTCAGAAACATAGCTCAAAACAAGAACAGAAGATATTGGCGTGATATGGAGGTCAAAACCTCCGGGAGATTATATAGTGATTTTTACCGTGCAAAACAAGTAATCTGGGAGAAAACAAAGTCCAGATAGCACACGAGGGCTCCACAAGCTCGGGAGGCGCACCCCCAGGCTTGTCGCCTGCTCGTGCGCTTTCCGGACTACTTATTATTTTCCTAATTTTTTAAATATTCCAAAACGGAGTAAAATTGCTTTTTATGGAACTTTTGGAGTCGGTTTACTTACCGTATCACATACCTATTCCTTTTCAGGGTTCTGGAGCGTTCTGGAAGGTTTCCTTTACGTACTCCTCCGGTGTCATGGTTTGAATAATATTAGTTTCAACATTAATAGGCGTACCTGAAATATAGTGATTGGTTCTTTGCCCATTCACCACCTTAGGGTTGGTGCTTTTGGCTTTGTTGATCTTTATAGCACCGGAACGATAAACTTCTTCGATAATGTGAGGTCCTTCCCATCTGGAGAGAAGTTTTCCTGCAAAAAATCATAAACGAGAATTGTACAATAGAACATACTCACCCACTTTGAATCCCCGTCTTTGGATTCTTTTATCATGCCATCTTTTAACTTTTTCTTTAAACAATTTGGTATTTTCATAAGCTTGGGTTCTCCATCCATCTAATGAGCTAATATCACATAACCTATTTTCACCAGCAAGTTTAAAATTATAGTTGAGTTCTTTAATTGCCTAGTAAGCTTTATGTTCTAATTCAAGAGGCAAATGGCATGATTTTCCACAAACCATTTTGTATGGAGACATACCCATAGGATTTTTATAAGCAGTTCCATAAGCCCATGATGCATCATCAAGTTTCTTAGACCAATTCTTCATAGATCTGCTGACAGTATTTTGCAAAATTAATTTTATTTCTCTATTGCTTAATTCTACTTGACCACTAGACTGAGGGTGATAAGGAGATGAAATTCTATGGTTAATGTCGTGGACTTAACACGACAGATGCCCTAGCGAAAGGACTTAGGTGTGGAGCCATCGCAGCTAGGTTAGCTCGAAGGGGTTAAACGGGACAAAGGACACAGAGAGTTTACCCAGGTTCGCCCCTCTCAATGAGGTAAAAGCGTACTCCTGCTTTAGGTTGTATTGCTTGGGTTTCGATTACTAGGGAGCGAATACGCTTGACCTAGTTCTCGATGAGTTATTTCTTGAGTTAACCCGCCGCCGGGTCACCCCTTTATATACAGGTTGATGCCCGGCGGCTTATAGAGTCCGGCCGGCTCACACAAACGTGACCGTCTTGGTTTCTTCTAAGCTTGCCTTACAATACAAGTTAATCATATGGCGGATCATCCCCTTGGGCCTTAAGTCGCCTCTGGGTCTTGGGCCTTCAATAAGTCTGCTTCATGAACCACCATCTTCATGTCTTCTTGGGCTTCGTTGGGCTTCTTCATCTTTAAGCCGCCAGCTGCGTGAGCCGGCCCCTCCTGGGCGGGTCATATCCAATAGTTATATCCCCAACATTAGGCCCCAGGTTGATTTGAACTTGTTCACATCAATCTCCAATACTTGACTCAGCAGAATCTTCCATCGTCAATTTTTTACCAATTCATTGTAACCCGCCATGACATCACATTTCAGAATTGTGTTAACCCACCATGACATCATCCTGCATTAACTTTGCACGAAGCCAAGAACATCTAAACATATCTTTATCTTTAGTGGACCTCCCAAAAATCGAGGCGTCCGTGTAGCCACATAATCATTTTTTCGGCCTCCTTGATTCCCGCCCGTGCCATTTATCCATCTCCTTATAAATAGGGATAGGGGGTCATCCTTTTCACTTTTACCTTGCCCCCTCATCTCCGTCTTCTTCCTCGCGACGCCTCAGCCAACCCGAGCTCCGCCGCCACCATCTCCGTCTAGCATCCTCAACTCCGGCCGCTGCATCGACCTAATCGGACCAGAGCACTGCGGCACACCTCCACTGTTCCTCAACATCAGTAAGTATTCACTTTTCCCCATAGCAGATCTACATTAGGGTTTTCATCGTTTATCGGTGTTCTTCGTCGTTCCTCATTTTCCTTTCTTGGTCGCGTAGTTTGATCCAAATATGGTACCGAAGTTGCGCGGCAGTAGTTTAGCACCCCTTTTCAATCACAGAAGATCCTCCTGCACAAAAATCTCATCTGGGCATACGAGTTCTTCTGCTGCCGCCACCTTAGGTTTAGAATTTACTTTATATTTCTGAACTGCTGCAGATCCAAAACCATAGAACCAATCTGCGGAACTTGTTTCTCCATCACTTAGCAAAAATTCAGTCTTAGATCTGTTGTACTATAATCGTGCGGGCGACTTATATGATAAACCATAACCCGCCATATATCATTAGTCCCCTGGTTAAGCCGCCAGTATGTATCTGCATAACTCGGCGTTATCTTCTGGTTTAACATGCTGATCTTCATAGCGCTTCCTCTGCTTATGAATTGGCTTCGTATAACACACTTACTTTTTGAACATTGACCGTCTTAACAACAAAATCTTAAACCAGCAATATTTTCTTTTTAGGCCTTCATCCGAAAATGACCAAAACTGTCACCTCATGAAACTGGGTCACCTCCCGGGTTACGGAGCAGACCTTGAATGAGCATGTTCAAGTGGGCATCTTAGCCGCAAAGGATGTCATCCATTTGAGGGCCCTAAGCACATAAACTACTCCTGACCCCAAAGAAGGCGAAGTCATTGTCTTTACTGACCATATGCTCCGGGGGTTTACCCCACCCGGCTCAAAGTTTTTCCGTGATGTGCTGCATTTCTTCCAACTCCATCCTCAAGACATCGGGCCCAATTCTGTTTCAAACATCTGCAATTTTCAAGTGTTCTGCGAGGTGTACCTTCAAGAGGAGCCCATTGTAGAACTATTCAGGGAATTTTACTATTTAAACCGGCAGACCAAGTTCACGGATGGGCCCAGCTTAGAACTAGGTGGCATTTCCATTCAGAGGCGGAAAGAAGCCACTTTTCCTATTGCCACCCTTCCAAGTCATCCTAAGGAGTGGAACTTTACTTGGTTTTATTGCCAAGATACATCTCCTGAAGGGGAGAATCATCTGCCAGGTTACCGTCAAAACCGGCTTAGCAACAGACACTCTCTCCCCGATCGGATCAGCACAGAAGAATGGGCCAAGTATATGCCCATATTTTCAAAGATCAAGGCCTTGATGGCCAATGGTTTAATCGGGGTTGATCTGGTTCGTTGCTGGGTTGCATGGAGGATCTCGCCCTTAAGCCGCCGGTCCGGCTTAATGTGCGAGTATACCGGTGACGTCAAAGATCCGTTGTGTTACTCTTCAATCCGTCTGGATGATAAATCAATCAATGATATGACAAAGACTCTGCTCAATGAGAGTCTAGCGACTTGCAGCAAAGTGGGGCTGAACCCCTTCTGCGCACTCAACAAGCCGCCGGTTGTAAGTATTTTTCAAGCAACCTTTACTAACTCTTTATTTATCGATATGTCTTCTCATTATCACTTGAATTTTTGCAGGCTGATTCCCCCTTCTGGAGCAAGAAGCTTCAGGATAAACCGACCAAGAAAACCAGGACAAAGAATAAAGCCCCCAAGAAGCCTGCCAAGAAGAAGGCTGATGCAATTGACCCATTTACCCTTGATGATGAGTCGGAGGTAGAACTTGACTCCCTTGGCTCATTCTTTGTTCATCTTATTGACATTGATTACTATCAGGATGACGCGGAAGGCAGCCACACAGATGGTGAAGAGGTAACTATCCTTTCCTCTGACTCAGAACCTCTGCCAAGAAAATAAGTTCGTCAAGCGAGCCAGAATGTAAGGTTTTCTCACCCTTTAGATTACTTGGATCCCAACTTTATTTTGAAGAAGCAGCAGCATGAAGCTCGCCGCACAACCCGGAATAGCGGCGGTGAGATTCTCTCCTTCGGCTTACCCAACACGCTGATTCCATGCAAGCGCCGAGCAGAGGTTTCACAGATTTTCGACTTAGCTTTTCCAAAAGCGGGTCTTATTCGATAACCCCTTAACCTTTCTGATTCAAACTACCAGGGCACCTCTTATTCTTCATTTGGTGACTCCACTAGGACTCAGGTCCCTCTTTTCAAGACCGTACTCGGGTGAGAACATTTCAGCTTTGTTTGCTTTAACATTTATTCGTTAATAACTAATCCCATCTTGCGGTTTGTTTTCAGTGCCATGGCCAAGCCTAGCAAAAAACTGGAGGTGAATAAACCGGCAGAAGATCCCAAGGCTGCTGACCCAGAGAAACAGACAATACCTGAATCTTCACATCAAACCTCTAAAGCAGCCACTGATGACACACCGCCAGAAGAGCCCCATGTCACCATAGATTCCATGAATGTCAACCCGGCTCATGCTACGCCGCCCAGTCCCGCTCAGCCAGCTCAAGAGACTAAAGATGTAATAGTGACTGGGACAGCTTATACGGCACCAGGCAACCCCACTGTCTTGTCTAAACACAGTGACAAAGAAGAATTCTCAGCTGTTGATAAGGGCAAGTGGAAACTGGACTTGGAAAGTAACACCCAGTTCAATGGTCAGGAGATTCATGCAGGTTGTCTAAACCGCCTCCATGCCAGCCGTGACTTTGAAGCCGGCCTGATCAACCTCATGAAGGAGCATTTTGAGGTAAGCACTACAATCTTCTCCATATAAGTATATCTCTCCCAGCCGCCAAGTCTACTGGATATGATAGAATTGAATATGTTGTAGACTTTAGATAGCCTCTTTAACCTTATATCTACCTCATAGCATGTTGTAGCTGCAGAATCAACACGAGTAGCCCCCAAGGCCGGCTTAAGCTGCACAGCTTAAACCGGGACTTTAAATTGTAGTTCTTAACTTCGCACATGTAGACCCCAAGGGCCGGCTTAATCAACATGGCTAAGCCGGGACTTATCTGTTGGAAATATGCCCTAGAGGCAATAATAAAATGGTTATTATTATATTTCCTTGTTCATGATAATTGTCTATTGTTCATGCTATAATTGTGTTATCCAGAAATCGTAATACATGTGTGAATACATAGACCACAACATGTCCCTAGTGAGCCTCTAGTTGACTAGCTCGTTGATCAACAGATAGTCATGGTTTCCTGACTATGGACATTGGATGTCATTGATAACGGGATCACATCATTAGGAGAATGATGTGATGGACAAGACCCAATCCTAAGCATAGCACAAGATCGTGTAGTTCGTTTGCTAGAGCTTTTCCAAATGTCAAGTATCATTTCCTTTGACCATGAGATTGTGCAACTCCCGGATACCATAGGAGTGCTTTGGGTGTGCCAAACATCACAACGTAACTGGGTGACTATAAAGGTGCACTACGGGTATCTCCGAAAGTGTCTGTTGGGTTGGCACGAATCGAGACTGGGATTTGTCACTCCGTATGACGGAGAGGTATCTCTGGGCCCACTCGGTAATGCATCATCATAATGAGCTCAATGTGACCAAGTGTTTGGTCACGGGATCATGCATTACGGTACGAGTAAAGTGACTTGCCGGTAACGAGATTGAACAAGGTATTGGGATACCGACGATCGAATCTCGGGCAAGTAACATACCGATTGACAAAGGGAATTGTATACGGGATTGATTGAATCCTCGACATCGTGGTTCATCCGATGAGATCATCGTGGAACATGTGGGAGCCTACATGGGTATCCAGATCCCGCTGTTGGTTATTGACCAGAGAGTCGTCTCGGTCATGTCTGCATGTCTCCCGAACCCGTAGGGTCTACACACTTAAGGTTCAGTGACGCTAGGGTTGTAGAGATATTAGTATGCGGAAATCCAAAAGTTGTTCGGAGTCCCGGATGAGATCCCGGACGTAACGAGGAGTTCCGGAATGGTCCGGAGGTAAAGATTTATATATGGGAAGTCCTATTTTGGCCACCGGAAAATGTTCGGGATTTTTCGGTATTGTACCGGGAAGGTTCTAGAAGGTTCCGGAGTGGGGCCCACCTGCATGGGGGGACCCACATGAACGTGGGTAGTGGGGGCAAGGCCCCACACCCCTAGTCAAGGCGCACCAAGATCCCCCCTTAGAAGGAATAAGATCATATCCCGAAGGGATAAGATCAAGATCCCTAAAAAGGGGGGATAACAATCGGTGGGGAAGGGAAATGATGGGATTTCTTTCCCCCACCTTTGCCAATGCCCCAATGGACTTGGAGGGCAAGAAACCAGCCCCCTCCACCCCTATATATAGTGGGGAGGCGCCTGGGAGCAGCACCCCAAGCCCCTGGCGCCTCCCTCTCCCTCCCGTGACACCTCTCCCTCTCGTTGAGCTTGGCGAAGCCCTGCCGAGATCCCCGCTGCTTCCACCACCCAACCGTACGTGTGTTGAACGCGGAGGTGCCGTCCGTTCGGCGCTCAGTCATCGGTGATTTGGATCACGACGAGTACGACTCCATCAACCCCGTTCACTTGAACGCTTCCGCTCGCGATCTACAAGGGTATGTAGATGCACTCTTTTCCCTCTCGTTGCTAGAAGACTCCATAGATTGTTCTTGGTGATGCATAGAAATTTTTTAATTTCTGCAACGATCTCCAACGGTGGCATCATGAGCTAGGTCTATGCGTAGTTTCTATGCACGAGTAGAACACAAACTTGTTGTGGGCGTAGATGTTGTCAATTTTCTTGCCACTACTAGTCTTATCTTGTTTCGGCGGCATCGTGGGATGAAGCGGCCCGGACCGACCTTACATGTATGCTTACGTGAGACAGGTTCCACCGACTGACATGCACTAGTTGCATAAGGTGGCTAGCGGGTGTCTGTCTCTCCCACTGTAGTCGGATCGGATTCGATGAAAAGGGTCCTTATGAAGGGTAAATAGAAGTTGGCATATCACGTTGTGGTTTTACGTAGGTAAGAAACGTTCTTGCTAGAAACCTATAGAAGCCACGTAAAAACATGCAACAACAATTAGAGGACATCTAACTTGTTTTTGCAGCATATGCCTTGTGATGTGATATGGACAAAAGGATGTGATGAATGAAATATATGTGATGTATGAGATTGATCATGTTCTTGTGATAGGAATCACGACTTGCATGTCGATGAGTATGACAACCGGCAGGAGCCATAGGAGTTGTCTTTATTTTTTGTATGACCTGCGTGTCATTGAATAACGCCATGTAAATTACTTTACTTTATTGCTAAACACGTTAGCCATAGAAGTAGATGTAATCGTTGGCGTGACAACTTCATGAAGACACGATGATGGAGATCATGATGATGGAGATCATGATGATGGAGATCATGGTGTCATGCCGGTGACGAAGATGATCATGGCGCCCCGAAGATGGAGACCAAAGGAGCAATATGATACTAGCCATATCATGTCACTATTTGATTGCATGTGATGTTTATCATGTTTTACATCTTATTTGCTTAGAACGACGGTAGCTTAAATAAGATGATCCCTCGCAATAATTTCAAGAAAGTGTTCCCCCTAACTGTGCACCGTTGTGAAGGTTCGTTGTTTCGAAGCACCACGTGATGATCGGGTGTGATAGATTCTAACGTTCGAATACAACGGGTGTAAGCCAGATTTACACACGCAATACACTTTGGTTGACTTGACGAGCCTAGCATGTACAGACATGGCCTCGGAACACGGAAGACCGAAAGTCGAGCATGAGTCGTATAGAAGATACGATCAACATGAAGATGTTCACCGATGTTGACTAGCCTGTCTCACGTGATGATCGGACACGGCCTAGTTGACTCGGATCATGTTTCACTTAGATGACTAGAGGGATGTCTATCTGAGTGGGAGTTCATTGAATAATTTGATTAGATGAACTTAATTATCATGAACTTAGTCTAAAATCTTTACAATATGTCTTGTAGATCAAATGGCCCACGCTAATGTTGCCCTCAACTTCAACGCGTTCCTAGAGAAAACCAAGCTGAAAGATGATGGCAGCAACTATACGGACTGGGTCCGGAACCTGAGGATCATCCTCATAGCTGCCAAGAAAGATTATGTCCTAGAAGCACCGCTAGGTGACGCACCCATCCCAGAGAACCAAGATATTATGAACGCTTGGCAGCAGCGTGCTGATGATTACTCCCTCGTTCAATGCGGCATGCTTTACAGCTTAGAACCGGGGCTCCAAAAGCGTTTTGAGCAACACGGAGCATATGAGATGTTCGAAGAGCTGAAAATGGTTTTCCAAGATCATGCCCGGGTCGAGAGATATGAAGTCTCCGACAAGTTCTTCAGTTGTAAGATGGAGGAAAATAGTTCTGTCAGTGAGCACATACTCAAAATGTCTGGGTTACACAACCGCTTGACTCAGCTGGGAGTTAATCTCCCGGATGACGCGGTCATTGACAGAATCCTTCAGTCGCTTCCACCGAGCTACAAGAGCTTTGTGATGAACTTCAATATGCAGGGGATGGAAAAGACCATTCCTGAGGTATATTCAATGCTGAAATCAGCGGAGGTGGAGATCAAAAAGGAACATCAAGTGTTGATGGTGAATAAAACCACTAAGTTCAAGAAAGGCAAGGGTAAGAAGAACTTCAAGAAGGACGGCAAGGGAGTTGCCGCGCCCGGTAAGCCAGTTGCCGGGAAGAAGCCAAATAATGGACCCAAGCCTGAGACTGAGTGCTTTTATTGCAAGGGAAGTGGTCACTGGAAGCGGAACTGCCCCAAGTACTTAGCGGACAAGAAGGCCGGCAACACCAAAGGTATATGTGATATACATGTTATTGATGTGTACCTTACCAGCACTCGTAGTAGCTCCTGGGTATTTGATATCGGTGCGGTTGCTCATATTTGTAACTCAAGGCAGGAGCTGCGGAATAAACGGAGACTGGCAAAGGACGAGGTGACGATGCGCGTCGGGAATGGTTCCAAGGTCGATGTGATCGCCGTCGGCACGCTACCTCTACATTTACCTACGGGATTAGTTTTAAACCTCAATAATTGTTATTTAGTGCCAGCTTTGAGCATGAACATTGTATCAGGATCTCGTTTAATTCGAGATGGCTACTCATTTAAATCCGAGAATAATGGTTGTTCTATTTATATGAGAGATATGTTTTATGGTCATGCCTTGCTGGTTAATGGTTTATTCTTAATGAATCTCGAATGTAGTGTTACACATATTCATAGTGTGAATACCAAAAGATGTAAGGTTGATAATGATAGTCCCACATACTTGTGGCACTGCCGTCTTGGTCACATTGGTGTCAAACGCATGAAGAAGCTCCATGCGGATGGACTTTTGGAGTCTCTTGATTACGAATCATTTGACACGTGCGAACCATGCCTCATGGGTAAGATGGCCAAGACTCCGTTCTCCGGAACAATGGAGCGAGCAACCAACTTATTGGAAATCATACATACTGATGTGTGCGGTCCAATGAGTGTTGAGGCTCGCGGTGGCTATCGTTATGTTCTCACTCTCACTGATGACTTGAGTAGATATGGGTATGTCTACCTAATGAAACACAAGTCTGAGACCTTTGAAAAGTTCAAGGAATTTCAGAGTGAGGTTGAGAATCAAGGTGACAGGAAAATAAAGTTCTTACGATCAGATCGTGGAGGGGAATATTTGAGTCACGAATTTGGCACACACTTAAGGAAATGTGGAATAGTTTCACAACTCACGCCGCCTGGAACACCTCAGCGAAATGGTGTGTCCGAACGTCGTAATCGCACTCTATTGGATATGGTGCGATCTATGATGTCTCTTACCGATCTACCGCTCTCATTTTGGGGCTATGCTTTAGAGACTGCTGCATTCACTTTAAATAGGGCTCCGTCGAAATCCGTTGAGACGACACTGTATGAATTATGGTTTGGGAAGAAACCTAAGCTATCGTTTCTAAAAGTTTGGGGATGCGATGCTTATGTCAAGAAACTTCAACCTGAAAAGCTCGAACCCAAGTCGGAAAAAATGCGTCTTCATAGGATACCCTAAGGAAACCATTGGGTATACCTTCTACCTCAGATCCGAAGGCAAGATCTTTGTTGCCAAGAACGGGTCCTTTCTGGAGAAAGAGTTTCTCTCAAAAGAAGTAAGTGGGAGGAAAGTGGAACTTGATGAAGTACTACCTCTTGAACCGGAAAGTAGCGCAGCTCAGGAAGATGTTCCTGTGGTGCCTGCATCGGCTAGAGAGGAAGTTAATGATGATGATGATCAAGGTACTTCGGATCAAGCTCCTACTGAACTTCGTAGGTCCACAAGGACACGTTCCGCGCCAGAGTGGTACGGCAACCCTGTCTTGGAAATCATGTTGTTAGACAACGGTGAACCTTCGAAGTATGAAGAAGCAATGGCGGGCCCAGATTCCGACAAATGGCTTGAAGCCATGCAATCCGAGATAGGATCCATGTATGAAAACAAAGTGTGGACTTTGACAGACTTGCCCGATGATCGGCGAGCGATAGAAAACAAAAGGATCTTTAAGGAGAAGACAGACGCGGATGGTAATGTTACCATCTATAAAGCTCGACTTGTCGCTAAGGGTTATCGACAAGTTCAAGGGGTTGACTACGATGAGACTTTCTCACCCGTAGCGAAGCTGAAGTCCGTCCGAATCATGTTAGCAATTGCCGCATACTATGATTATGAGATATGGCAAATGGACGTCAAAACGGCATTCCTTAACGGCTTTCTTAAGGAAGAATTGTATATGATGCAGCCGGAAGGTTTTGTCGATCCTAAGAATGCTAACAAGGTATGCAAGCTCCAGCGCTCCATCTATGGGCTGGTGCAAGCATCTCGGAGTTGGAACATTCGATTTGATGAGATGATCAAAGCGTTTGGGTTTACACAGACTTATGGAGAAGCCTGTGTTTACAAGAAAGTGAGTGGGAGCTCTGTAGCATTTCTCATATTATATGTGGATGGCATACTGTTGATGGGAAATGATATAGAATTCTTAGGAGGCATAAAGGCCTACTTGAACAAGTGTTTTTCAATGAAGGACCTTGGAGAAGCTGCTTATATATTAGGCATCAAGATCTATAGAGATAGATCAAGACGCCTCATTGGTCTTTCACAAAGTACGTACCTTGACAAGATATTGAAGAAGTTCAATATGGATCAGTCCAAGAAGGGGTTCTTGCCTGTATTGCAAGGTGTGCAATTGAGCACGACTCAATGCCCGACCACGGCAGAAGATAGAGAAAAGATGAGTGTCGTCCCCTATGCCTCAGCCATAGGGTCTATTATGTATGCCATGCTGTGTACCAGACCTGATGTAAACCTTGCCGTAAGTTTGGTAGGAAGGTACCAAAGTAATCCCGGCATGGAACACTGGACAGCGGTCAAGAATATCCTGAAGTACCTGAAGAGGACTAAGGATATGTTTCTCGTTTATGGAGGTGACGAAGAGCTCGTCGTAAAGGGTTACGTCGATGCTAGCTTCGACACAGATCTGGATGACTCTAAGTCACAAACCGGATACGTGTATATTTTGAATGGTGGGGCAGTAAGCTGGTGCAGTTGCAAGCAAAGCGTTGTGGCGGGATCTACATGTGAAGCAGAATACATGGCGGCCTCAGAGGCAGCACAAGAAGCAATCTGGGTGAAGGAGTTCATTACCGACCTAGGAGTTATTCCCAATGCGTCGGGCCCGATGACTCTCTTCTGTGAGAACACTGGAGCTATTGCCCTTGCCAAGGAGCCCAGGTTTCACAGGAAGACCAGGCATATCAAGCGTCGCTTCAACTCCATTCGTGAAAATGTTCAAAATGGAGACATAGATATTTGTAAAGTACATACGGACCTGAATGTAGCAGATCCGTTGACTAAACCTCTCCCTAGAGCAAAACATGATCAACACCAGAACTCTATGGGTGTTCGATTCATCACAATGTAACTAGATTATTGACTCTAGTGCAAGTGGGAGACTGTTGGAAATATGCCCTAGAGGCAATAATAAAATGGTTATTATTATATTTCCTTGTTCATGATAATTGTCTATTGTTCATGCTATAATTGTGTTATTCGGAAATCGTAATACATGTGTGAATACATAGACCACAACATGTCCCTAGTGAGCCTCTAGTTGACTAGCTCGTTGATCAACAGATAGTCATGGTTTCCTGACTATGGACATTGGATGTCATTGATAACGAGATCACATCATTAGGAGAATGATGTGATGGACAAGACCCAATCCTAAGCATAGCACAAGATCGTGTAGTTCGTTTGCTAGAGGTTTTCCAAATGTCAAGTATCATTTCCTTAGACCATGAGATTGTGCAACTCCCGGATACCATAGGAGTGCTTTGGGTGTGCCAAACGTCACAACGTAACTGGGTGGCTATAAAGGTGCACTACGGGTATCTCTGGAAGTGTCTGTTGGGTTGGCACGAATCGAGACTGGGATTTGTCACTCCGTATGACAGAGAGGTATCTCTGGGCCCACTCGGTAATGCATCATCATAATGAGCTCAATGTGACCAAGTGTTTGGTCACGGGATCATGCATTACGGTACAAGTAAACTGACTTGCCGGTAACGAGATTGAACAAGGTATTGGGATACCGACGATCGAATCTCGGGCAAGTAACGTACCGATTGACAAAGGGAATTGTATACGGGATTGATTGAATCCTCGACATCGTGGTTCATCTGATGAGATCATCGTGGAACATGTGGGAGCCTACATGGGTATCCAGATCCCGCTGCTGGTTATTGACCGGACAGTCGTCTCGGTCATGTCTGCATGTCTCCCGCACCCGTAGGGTCTACACACTTAAGGTTCGGTGACGCTAGGGTTGTAGAGATATTAGTATGCGGAAATCCGAAAGTTGTTCGGAGTCCCGGATGAGATCCCGAACGTCACGAGGAGTTCCAGAATGGTCCGGAGGTAAAGATTTATATATGGGAAGTCCTATTTTGGCCACCGGAAAATGTTCGGGATTTTTCGGTATTGTACCGGGAAGGTTCTAGAAGGTTCCGGAGTGGGGCCCACCTGCATGGGGGGACCCACATGAACGTGGGTAGTGGGGGCAAGGCCCCACACCCCTAGTCAAGGCGCACCAAGATCCCCCCTTAGAAGGAATAAGATCATATCCCGAAGGGATAAGATCAAGATCCCTAAAAAAGGGGGGTAACAATCGGTGGGGAAGGGAAATGATGGGATTTCTTTCCCCCACCTTTGCCAACGCCCCAATGGACTTGGAGGGCAAGAAACCAGCCCCCTCCACCCCTATATATAGTGGGGAGGCGCCTGGGAGCAGCACCCCAAGCCCCTGGCGCCTCCCTCTCCCTCCCGTGACACCTCTCCCTCTCGCTGAGCTTGGCGAAGCCCTGCCGAGATCCCCGCTGCTTCCACCACCACGCCGTCGTGCTGCTGGATCTCCATCAACCTCTCCCTCCCCTTGCTGGATCAAGAAGGAGGAGACGTCTTCCCCAACCGTACGTGTGTTGAACGCGGAGGTGCCGTCCGTTCGGCGCTCAGTCATCGGTGATTTGGATCACGACGAGTACGACTCCATCAACCTCGTTCACTTGAACGCTTCCGCTCGCGATCTACAAGGGTATGTAGATGCACTGTTTTCCCTCTCGTTGCTAGAAGACTCCATAGATTGTTCTTGGTGATGCGTAGAAAATTTTTAATTTCTGCATCGATCTCCAACATTATCACCATATTTATGAATAAACTCCAAATATGTAGCCCCCATGAACCGGCTTTAATTGAAAAAACTTAGCCGGGTCATTAGAGATTTGTCTTCAAAAGAGCAATGTACATTAGCCCCCAAGTGCCAAGTAAAATACTTGTATTATGCTTGGGACTTTAAATAAGATGGTTATCATAACGTCATACTGACTGTCTTTTTGTGTGGCAAGCTGGATTGAATATGAAGGAATCTCAAGTCACTGATCTGAGGCAGAACATCCATACCCAGCAATTTGAGAGTTCTAAGGCCAAATCAGAACTGAAGACCGCTTTAGAAGACATTGAAAAATTGAAAAGGAACTTTAGTGCTGAAAGAACCTGCTGGGAGACCGAGAAGATGGCTCTGTTAAAAAGAGCAGAAGATGCTAAAGCTGCTCTTAAGCCGGTGACTGACGAGTTATCGGGTTTAAAGCATCAAATCAATAACATGACAGCTGCCATCTTCAGTAAGTAATAGAATACTTCAACTTGTATCATCAGTGTATCACAATCATTAGTCGGGTTACCAATATGTTTGCTGATGCAGGCTCCAGAAGCTCCAAGCTAGGTCAAGACATGCGCATAAGGCTTAAAGCTGTATATACCCTTGTGGAGCAGTTGTACACTGGTGCTCAACAGGCTATTTCTGCTGCCTCCCATAAGAAGCAACCTCCTTCCCTCGAGGAAGTGTTGGAGAAACTGTCTATGCTGCCGCAAAGGGTTGAAGAATTAAAGCGATCAGCCACCAGAGCCGGTGCCATCACCGCCCTGAGCCAGGCAAAGGCATGGCAAGCAGAAATTGACCCGGAAGAGTTAGCCACCGGCTGCCCCAGTTTAAAAGAAGATGGGTCTCCCTTCAGCGTCGATGAATTCACCAAAATAGTAAGGGAGATGTGTCCTTGGGCAAGCAAACTAGCTGAGGAGACTGATCTCTCCAAGTATCATGCAGTTTATGATGCTGAAAAAGCAAAAGTGAAGGCGTCGGTTCATGAGGTCGTGAACCTTATCCCGCCAGCACATAAGCACACCTTCGCTCCTGATATTGATTCGTCAAGCCTTATAGATGATGAAGCTATATTTAGACCTTTGACCGGGATCAACTGGACCACATCTGACTTCCAGCCAATGGATGAACAAGAAGAAGAAGAACCGGTGCAGGATGACCCGAAATCTTCAACACGCCAAGACCAGGGCCACTGAATCACAAGGCGGCTCTCAGCCCACCACATAGAAGTTGTGCGCAGTCAAAACACTTATTCTTTTGGTCCATATGACGCCTTGTAATAGGCTAGTTGAAAACCATAATCTGCCATGCCATCATGCATGTTTATCTTCATAACACTTTAAACCGCCGATCTTGATATGGACAGATCTGTTGTTTCTACTCACAATATTATCAATCACACAGGTCATATTTATCATATTCCCTGCACATTAGAAGATAACATGTGCCCTGGCGGTTTACCCCAGGGCGGGTCATGATGTCCCATATAGAAGTCGTTGGTGACTGTATAGTCCATAACCAGGGCGGGTTATCAAAGCCTCGCATATTCATATAACAAGTAAATAACATACCTGTAAGATTTGGTCATACTGCCGGCTTACAGCACTATATGCAGTCAGGGTAACAGCCCAAAGACTTGGAGCGCAGAACTCCAAGTGCTCAATCAAGGCATACTTGCGACTTATCGTCCAAAGCCAGGCCGGGTTATCGAAACCCCAGATATACTCAAATATGAGTCATAAGGATTAAGGCTACATGGCCTAAATCAATTTTAAACCATACGTCAAGATGGCACAAAAACATGAACCCAAACAAAGTTCAAAACAAATAGCAAAGCGGGTAAAAAGAAGGCCTTCATAGGCTGCCAAGCCTCAATATCAAGTGTTGTTCAAGGGCCGCACAGCCACTGAGTTAATCCTTTGTTCAAACCTGTAAGCCGGGCCTCACATGACCAACCGCCGTTTTAACTTTGACAAGTTCAGGGTCTTTATAAGATTAACTGTCAAGAGTACGGCGGGTCATTCCAGGATTACCTGGTCGGAGTGGCAGACATACAAAGGTAGGATAACCCGGAGTTTTGGTGAATACACATGGCGTCCAGGCCGATCAAAAGGGTATAGCTATGTTCATTGAACAGGAAGCCCCCAAGTGACCTTTAACAAGCCATCAAGGCAGGTTACCTATGTTTGAACTGTACATTGTAACAAGTTCTCTTTGGTAACCTTATAACTTGGGCAGTAAAGCCCCCAAGTCGTTTGCAACATGGCGTATAAGCCGGATCAAAGGGTAGTCATAGCTATGCTCAGTGAGCAGGAAGCCCCCATGTTATTTGTAACAAGGCGTGCAAGCCGGATCAAGAGGGTAGTCATAGCTATGCTCAGTGAGAAGGAAGCCCCCAAGAGATCTTATGAATTGACAATAAAGACTCAGATACTCAGAAATGAAACGACAGAGGCCCTGGATTATCAAGGATGTCAGCTTTATTATACTAATCATAATATATACATTGGTACAAATATGTACATCACAAGAGCCGGTGGCTCAGGTGTAATAAGGACGAAGATGAGCAATGTTCCACGGCCGGCAGGTCTCCTCCTCTGACGTGCATGAGTCCTTGTGGTCTCGAACATTGATGAGGTAGTACGATCCGTTGTTCAGATTTTTGCTGACCACAAAGGCCCTTCCCAAGGTGGGGATAACTTATGCATATCTGTTTGATCCTGAATGAGCCAGAGCACGAAGTCACCTTCTTGAAAGGTCCGGGTTTTAACCCGGCGACTATGATATCGATGCAGATCTTGCTGGTAAATTGCTGAACGAGCCGCCGCAAGGTCACGCTCCTCATCCAGGAGGTCAAGAGCATTCTGACGTGCCTTTTCATTATCAGCTTCAACATAAGCCGCCACGCGGGGCGAGTCATGACGGATGTCACTGGGAAGAACCCCCTCTGCTCCGTAAACCATGAAGAAAGGCGTATAAATCGCGGATCTGTTGGGGGTAGTATTGATACTCCAAAGCACTGAAGGTAACTCCTCAACCCAACAACCCGGCGTCCTCTGCAAAGGGACCATAAGCCGGGGTTTTATGCCTCTCAAGATTTCTTGATTGGCTCTTTCAACTTGACCATTGGACTGGGGGTGGGCCACAGATGAAACATCAAGACGAATATGTTCATGTTGACAAAATTCTTTCATAGCACCTTTAGACAGATTAGTGCCATTATCAGTTATGATGCTGTGAGGGTAACCAAAACGGAAAATCACCTTTTTGATGAATTGAACCGCCGTTGCCACGTCACACTTGCTGACCGGCTCTGCCTCAACCCACTTTGTAAACTCGTCAACTGCCATGAGTCTTTTTGTCCTTGGATCTTTTAAAAGGCCCAACCATATCCAGCCCCCAGATTGCAAACGGCCATGTAATTGGAATCATCCTCAACTCTTGAGCCAGCACGTGAGCTCGTCTGGAAAATTTCTGACAGCCATCACATTTTCTAACCAGGTCCTCTGCATCAGCATGAGCCGTTAGCCAATAGAACCCATGACAAAAATCCTTAGCCACGAGAGACTTAGAACCGACATGATGGCCACAATCTCCTTCATGAATCTCTCATAGAATCTCACGGCCCTCCTAGGGAGATATACAACGCTGAAATACCCCTGTAACACTGCATCGGTGAAACTCGCCCTTGACAATAGTCATTAACTTAGACCGCCGGGTTATCTGTCTGGCCAAAGTTTCATCTTCAGGTAACTCGCCCTGGGTCATATAAGCCAAATACGGGATTGTCCAATCAAGAATAACATGAAGAGCCGCCACCAACTGTGCCTCCGGGTCAGGGATAGCAAGATCCTCCTTCGTGGGCAATTTAACTAAAGGGTTATTCAAAATATCAAGGAAAACATTAGGTGGTAACGGCTTACGCTGGGACCCCAGCCGGCTTAAAGCATCAGCCGCCTCATTTTTCCTGCGATCAACATGTTCTACTTGATAACCTTTGAAATGAATAGCAATAGCATCAACCTCTCAGCGATAAGCCACCATGAGTGGGTCCTTGGAATCCCAAGTTCCTGAAACTTCCCGAGCCACCAAATCTGAGTCGCCAAAGCACCTTACCCGGCTTAGATTCATCTCTTTAGCCATCTGAAGACCATGGAGCAAGGCCTCATACTCAGCTGCATTGTTAGTACAAGGGAACATCAACCTTAAGACATAACAAAATTTATCACCTCATGGGGAAGTCAAAATAACTCTAGCCCCCGAGCCTTCCAATTGCCTAGACCCATCAAAATGAATAGTCCAATATGTGTTATCAGGCTTTTCCTCAGGCATCTGCAGCTCTGTCTAGTCATTAATGAAATCCACCAGTGCTTGAGACTTGATAGTTGTGCGAGGCATGTATTTCAAACCATGGGGTCCAAGCTCAATGGCCCACTCAGCCACCCGGCCTATGGCTTCTCTGTTTTGAATAATATCCCCTAAAGGAGCAGGATTGACCACAGTGATGGGATGACCAAGGAAATATTGTTTCAACTTACGACTGGCCATCAACACTCCATAAACCAGCTTCTGCCAATGTGGGTATCTTTGCTTAGATTCAATGAGCACCTCACCGACGTAGTAAACTGGCCTCTAAACCAGAAATTCCTTGCCTGACTCCTTTCTTTCCACAACAACCGCTACACTGACGACTCTATTGTTAGCAGCCACATATAACAGCAAGGGCTCCTTATCAATGGGAGCTGCAAGGATTGGCGGCTCAGCCAACTGCTTTTTCAGTGCCTCAAAAGCTTGATTAGCAGCATCACTCCATACAAAGTGATATGTTTTCTTCATCATCTGGTATAAAGGAATAGCCTTCTCTCCCAGGCAGCTTATAAACCGACTCAAAGCCGCAATACGACCCGCCAATCACTGGACGTCATTGATACACGCCGGCTTGACCAAAGTGATAGCCTTGATTTTCTCTGGGTTAGCTTCAATGCCTCTCTCCGAAACCAAAAAGCCCAAATAACTTCCCAACTGGCACACCGGAAACACACTTGGCCGGGTTAAGCATCATTTTGTAGACCCGGAGGTTGTCAAAGGTCTCCTTCAAATCATCTAGCAAGGTCTCCTTCAAATCTTCTAGCAAGGTCTCTTTCTTCCTTGATTTCCCAACTATTTCATCCACATAAGCATGAACATTACGTCCAATTTGGTTGTGGAGGCAATTCTGAACACAACGCTGATACGTCGCCTGGGCACTCTTGAGCCCAAAAGGCATAGACACATAGCAGAAGGCTCCAAAGGGAGTGATGAAGGTTGTCTTCTCCTGGTCCTTAACAACCATTTTGATCTGATGATAACCATAATAATCATATACAAAACTCAAACGCTCACAACCCGCCGTAGCATCAATGATCTGATCAATACAAGGGAGAGCAAAAGGATCAGCCTGACAGGCCTATTTAAGGTGTGTATAATCCACACACATACGCCAAGTGTCGTTCTTCTTAAGTACCAGCACCGGGTTAGCCAACCACTTAGGATGAAAAACTTCAATAATAAACCCAGCTGCCAAGATCCGGGCCACCTCCTCACCAATGGCCTTGCGCCTCTCTTCATTAAAACGACGAAGGAATTGCTTGACCGGTTTAAAATTTGGATCAACATTGAGAGTGTGCTCAGCGAGTTCCCTCGGTACACCTGGCATGTCTGAAGGCTTCCATGCAAAGATGTCCCGGTTCTCGTGGATGAACTCGATGAGCGCGCTTTCCTATTTCGGATCCATATTGGCACTGATGCTGAACTGTTTGGATGAGTCGTCAGGAACAAAATCAACCTGCTTAGTATCACCCGCCGACTTGAACTTCAACAAAGGATCATGCTCTGTAGTTGGCTTTTTCAAGGGTGTCATATCTGCCGGGTCAACATTATGTTTGTAGAACTTCAACTCCTCTGTTGCACAAACAGACTCAGCGTAGGTAGCATCACCCTCTTTACACTCCAAAGCTATCTTCCTGTTGCCAAGTACCGTCATGGTACCCTTACGACCCGGCATTTTAAGCTGTAGATAAACATAACAAGGCCGTGCCATAAATTTAGTATAAGCCGGCTATCCAAACAGGGCATGATAAGGGCTCTTTATTTTGACCACCTCAAAAGTCAATGTTTCGGCTCTGTAATCACGATCATCACCAAAGGCCACTTCCAAGGCTATCTTACTTAAAGGATATGCCGACTTACCAGGCACCACCCCATGAAAAATGTAGAGGATGGCTTAAGATCTTTATCAGTCAAATTCATACGGCGAAAAGTATCATAGTACAGGATATTGATATTGCTGCCTCCATCCATGAGCACCTTTGTAAACTTGTACCCTCCAACCTGAGGGGCAACCACCAAAGACAATTGACCCGGATTGTCAACCCGGGGAGGGTGATCCTCACGGTCCATACAATAGGATGTTCAAACCATCGCAAGTAGCGGGGGACTGCCGGCTCAACCGTGTTTACTGCCCACTTATGAATCTTCTGGTCTTGTTTGCATAAGCTCGTGGTAAACACATGATACTAACCACTATTCAGCTGCTTCGGATTACTCTGATAACCGGACTGCTACTACTGATTCCCTTGACCAGATTGCTGATTAAAACCACCTTGATTGCCTTGGCCCTGAAAGCCAGAGGTTGAGCCACCACCTCCAAAGCCAGGTCCGTGAGAGCCGGATCCTGACCCTCCATGCGGGCCATGATTGTTCTGGAAAAACCCGGAATTTTTGTACTCCCTCATGATAAAGCAATCTTTCCATAGATGACTGGTCGGCTTCTCTTGCGTACCATGTTTTGGGCAAGGCTGATTCATCATCGCCTCAAGGTTGAACTTTGGTCTGCCAAACCAGGGCATTGACGATTTCCCCTTACGACGCTGATTATTACTCCATGTGTTGGTATTGGCCACAAAGTCTAAACTGTCGTCCATCTGCTTGCGCTTACCATTATTACCTTGACCCGGCGTACTATGTTGTTGTCCCTTTGCATTGCCACTCTTCTTCCCCTTGCCAGCCTTTTGCTCATCATACTCAGGGTCCTTAGTACTATCAGAGTCAGCGCATTTGACGAGAGCCGCCATGAGCTCTCCCATATCATTGCAGTGGCGCTTAAGCCGCCCCAGCTTCTGCTTAAGGGGAAGGAACCGACAATTCTTTTCCAACAACAGGACGGCTGAACCGGAGTTGATACTGTCCAATGAGTGGATGACGGCCGAGATCCGGCATACCCAATTGGTTGTCGATTCGCCCTCACCTTGGACACAAGAGTCTAAATCGAGAATCGACATAGGCTGCTTGCACGTGTCTTTGAAATTCTGGATAAAACGAGTTTTCAATTCAGCCCATGATCTGATGGAATTAGGGGGCAATCCTTTTAGCCAAGTACGTGCCAGCCCATCCAACATCATGGTGAAATATTTAGTACATGCAGCATCACTTAGGTCCAACATCTCCATGGCCATCTCATAACTCTCAATCCAGGCCTCCGGGGGCTGATCCGCCGTGTAATTAGGCACCTTACGGGGCCCTTAAAATCCTTGGGCAAGCGCTCATTACGTAGATCTGGCAGTAACTAACCATGGCACACCAAGGGTTCTAGAGGTCACTCCTGCCTCCACAGACACCGATGGGTAAGCCGGAGATTGTTGATGAGCCGCCAACTGAGCCGCCAGCTCAGCCTCCCGACGTGCCCTGCCCTGATCCACCAAAGCCTGAGCATCGTTACCAGCACGAGGCGAGTATGCCTACGAGGCTGGCTATGGTGCCGCTCACTGCTTGAAACCGCTGGCGAATCAATATGTCTGCTATAACTCCGGCTTGGACGAGGGGTTGAATGAATCCGATCACGACTGTGTGAATAAGTCGCCTATTGAGCCACCGCTGTTTGAAGAAGCTTGTCGTCCCTCCGTATCTCCATCGTGGCTGGAGACTCGCCTTCAACAGGGAGAGCCGCCAATCGCGTAGCTGCAGCAATCATATTGTCCAGAGGGTTAGAATAATGACCCGGTGGTGTCGGAACATGCTGAGGCGGAGTCAAATTCAAACGAGGCGGGTCGACAGCACGTGGCCGAACCGTTGCTCCGGTCATGGGCGCCTCTGAAGGAAATATGCCCTAGAGGCAATAATAAAGTTATTATTTATTTCCTTATATCATGATAAATGTTTATTATTCATGCTAGAATTGTATTAACTGGAAACTTGATACATGTGCGAATACATAGACAAACAGAGTGTCACTAGTATGCCTCTACTTGACTAGCTCGTTGATCAAAGATGGTTATGTTTCCTAGCCATAGACATGAGTTGTCATTTGATTAACGGGATCACATCATTAGGAGAATGATGTGATTGACTTGACCCATTCCGTTAGCTTAGCACTCGATCGTTTAGTATGTTGCTATTGCTTTCTTCATGACTTATACATGTTCCTATGACTATGAGATTATGCAACTCCCGTTTACCGGAGGAACACTTTGTGTGCTACCAAACGTCACAACGTAACTGGGTGATTATAAAGGTGCTCTACAGGTGTCTCCAAAGGTACTTGTTGGGTTGGCGTATTTCGAGATTAGGATTTGTCACTCCGATTGTCGGAGAGGTATCTCTGGGCCCACTCGGTAATGCACATCACTATAAAGCCTTGCAAGCATTGTAACTAATGAGTTAGTTGCGGGATGATGTATTACGGAACAAGTAAAGAGACTTGCCGGTAACGATATTGAACTAGGTATCAAGATACCGACGATCGAATCTCAGGCAAGTAACATACCGATGACAAAGGGAACAACGTATGTTGTTATGCGGTCTGACCGATAAAGATCTTCGTAGAATATGTGGGAGCCAATATGAGCATCCAGGTTGCGCTATTGGTTATTGACCGGAGAGGTGTCTCGGTCATGTCTACATAGTTCTCGAACCCGTAGGGTCCGCACGCTTAACGTTACGATGACAGTTATATTATGAGTTTATGTGTTTTGATGTACCGAAGGAGTTCGGAGTCCCAGATGAGATCGGGGACATGACAAGGAGTCTCAAAATGGCCGAGACATAAAGATCGATATATTGGACGACTATATTCGGACTTCGGAAAGGTTCCGAGTGATTCGGGTATTTTTCGGAGTACCGGAGAGTTACGGGAATTCGTATTGGGCCTTAATGGGCCATACGGGAAAGGAGAGAAAGGCCCCAAAGGGTGGCCGCACCCCACCCCATGGACTAGTCCGAATTGGACTAGGGAGGGGGGGCGCCCCCTTCCTTCTTTCTTCTTCTCCATTCCCTTTTCCTACTCCAACAAGGAAAGGAGGAGTCCTACTCCCGGTGGGAGTAGGACTCCCCCCTTGGCGCGCCCTCCTCCTAGGCCGGCCGCCTTCCCCCTTGCTCCTTTATATACGGGGGCAGGGGGCATCCCATAGACACAACAATTGATCTATTGATCTCTTAGCCGTGTGCGGTGCCCCCCTCCACCATATTACACGTCGATAATATCGTAGCGGTGCTTAGGCGAAGCCCTGCGTCGGTAGAACATCATCATCGTCACCACGCCGTCGTGCTGACGAAACTCTCCCTCAACACTAGGCTGGATCGGAGTTCGAGGGACGTCATCGAGCTGAACGTGTGCTGAACTCGGAGGTGCCGTACGTTCGGTACTTGATCGGTCGGATCGTGAAGACGTACGACTACATCAACCGCGTTGTGATAACGCTTCCGCTATCGGTCTACAAGGGTACGTGGACAACACTCTCCCCTCTCGTTGCTATGCATCACCATGATCCTGCATGAGCCTGGTTTTATGCGTTGATGTTATATGCACGAGTAGAACACAAGTGAGTTGTGGGCGATATAAGTCATACTGCTTACCAGCATGTCATATTTTGGTTCAGCGGTATTGTGAGATGAAGCGGCCCGGACCGACATTACGCGTACGCTTACACGAGACTGGTTTCACCGTTGCGAGCACTTGATGCTTAAAGGTGACTGGCGGGTGTCTGTCTCTCTCACTTTAGTTGAACCGAGTGTGGCTACGCCCGGTCCTTGCGAAGCTTAAAACAGCACCAACTTGACAAACTATCGTTGTGGTTTTGATGCGTAGGTAAGAACGGTTCTTGCTAAGCCCGTAGCAGCCACATAAAACTTGCAACAACAAAGTAGAGGACGTCTAACTTGTTTTTGCAGGGCATGTTGTGATGTGATATGGTCAAGACATGATGCTATATTTTATTGTATGAGATGGTCATGTTTTGTAACCGAGTTATCGGCAACTGGCAGGAGCCATATGGTTGTCGCTTTATTGTATGCAATGCAATCGCCATGTAATTGTTTTACTTTATCACTAAGCGGTAGCGATAGTCGTAAAAGCAATAGTTGGCGAGACGACAACGATGCTACGATGGAGATCAAGGTGTCGCGCGGGTGACGATGGTGATCATGACGGTGCTTTGGAGATGGAGATCACAAGCACAAGATGATGATGACCATATCATATCACTTATATTGATTGCATGTGATGTTTATCTTTTATGCATCTTATCTTGCTTTGATTGACGGTAGCATTATAAGATGATCTCTCACTAAAATTTCAAGATAAAAGTGTTCTCCCTGAGTATGCACCGTTGCGAAAGTTCTTCGTGCTGAGACACCACATGATGATCGGGTGTGATAGGCTCTACGTTCAAATACAACGGGTGCAAAACAGTTGCACACGCGGAATACTCAGGTTAAACTTGACGAGCCTAGCATATGCAGATATGGCCTGGAACACGGAGACCGAAAGGTCGAGCGTGAATCATATAGTAGATATGATCAACATAGTGATGTTCACCATTGAAACTACTCCATCTCACGTGATGATCGGACATGGTTTAGTTGATATGGATCACGTGATCACTTAGAGGATTAGAGAGATGTCTATCTAAGTGGGAGTTCTTAAGTAATATGATTAATTGAACTTAAATTTATCATGAACTTAGTCCTGATAGTATTTTTGCAAATTATGTTGTAGATCAATAGCTCGCGTTGTTGCTTCCCTGTGTTTATTTTTGATATGTTCCTAGAGAAAATTATGTTGAAAGATGTTAGTAGCAAAGATGTGGATTGGATCCGTGATCTGAAGATTATCCTCATTGCTGCACAGAAGAATTATGTCCTTGATGCACCGCTAGGTGACAGACCTATTGCAAGAGCAGATGCAGACGTTATGAACGTTTGGCTAGCTCAATATGATACTACTTGATAGTTTAGTGCACCATGCTTAACGGCTTAGAATCGGGACTTCAAAGACGTTTTGAACGTCATGGACCATATGAGATGTTCCAGGAGTTGAAGTTAATATTTCAAGCAAATACCCGAGTTGAGAGATATGAAGTCTCCAACAAGTTCTATAGCTAAAAGATGGAGGAGAATAGCTCAAGCAGTGAGCATGTGCTCAGATTGTCTGGGTACTACAATCGCTTGAATCAAGTGGGAGTTAATCTTCCAGATAAAATAGTGATTGACAGAATTCTCTAGTCACCATCACCAAGTTAGTAGAACTTCGTGATGAACTATAGTATGCAAGGGATGACGAAAGTAATTTCCGAGCTCTTCGTGATGCTGAAATCGACGAAGGTAGAAATCAAGAAAAAACATCAAATGTTGATGATTGACGAGACCACTAGTTTCAAGAAAAGGGCAAAGGGAAGAAGGGGAACTTCAAGAAGAACGGCAAGCAAGTTGCTGCTCAAGTGAAGAAGTCTAAGTCTGGTCCTAAGCCTGAGACTAAGTGCTTCTACTGCAAAGGGACTGGTCACTGGAAGCGGAACTACCCCAACTATTTGGTGGATAAGAAGGATGGCAAAGTGAACAAAGGTATATTGGATATACATGTTATTGATGTGTACTTTACTAGTGTTTATAGCAACCCCTCGGTATTTGATACTGGTTCAGTTGCTAAGAGTAGTAACTCGAAACGGGAGTTGCAGAATAAACAGAGACTAGTAAAAGGCGAGGTGACGATGTGTGTTGGAAGTAGTTCCAAGTGATATGATCATCATCGCACACTCCCTATACTTTCGGGATTAGTGATGAAACTAAATAAGTGTTATTTGGTGTTTGCGTTGAGCATGAATATGATTTGATCATGTTTGTTGCAATACGGTTATTCATTTAAATTAGAGAATAATTGTTGTTCTGTTTACATGAATAAAACCTTCTATGGTCATACACCCAATAAAATGGTTTGTTGGATATCGATCGTAGCGATACACATATTCATAATAATGAAGCCAAAAGATGCAAAGTTAATAATGATAGTGCAACTTATTTGTGGCACTGCCATTTAGGTCATATTGGTGTAAAGCGCATGAAGAAACTCCATACTGATGGGATTTTGGAATCACTTGATGCTTGCGAACCATGCCTCATGGTCAAGATGACTAAAACGCCGTTCTCCGGAACTATGGAGAGAGCAACAGATTTGTTGGAAGTCATACATACAGATGTATGTGGTCCAATGAATATTGAGGCTCGTGGCGGATATCGTTATTTTCTCACCTTCACAGATGATTTGAGCAGATATGGGTATATCTACTTAATGAAACATAAGTCTGAAACATTTGAAAAGTTCATATAATTTCAGAGTGAAGTGGAAAATCATCGTAACAAGAAAAATAAAGTTTCTACGATCTGATCGTAGAGAAGAGTATTTGAGTTACGAGTTTGGCCTTCAGTTAAAACAATGTGAAATAGTTTCACTACTCACGCCACCTGGAACACCACAGTGTAATTGTAACACCCACGATGCGGCTATATCTCCCACGTGTCGAGGCACGACTTAGAGGCATAACCGCATTGTGGTTTTGTCGCAAGAAGGGTCATCTTCACACAATCCCATGTAATGAACAAGAATGGGATAAAGAGTTGGCTTACAATCGCCACTTCACACAATACATAAAAAATCATACATCATTCAAGATACACATAGGTCCAACTACGGAACCAAAATAAAAGAAGACAACCCAACTGCTAGATCCCCGATCGTCCCAACTGGGCTCCACTACTGATCATCAGGAAAAGACACATAGTAACGACCACGTTCCTCATCGAACTCCCACTTGAGGTCGATCCCATCATCTGCACTGGCATCGTCGGCACCTGCAACTATTTTGGAAGTATCTGTGAGTCACGAGGACTCAGCAATCTCACACCCGCGAGATCAAGACTATTTAAGCTTATAGGAAGGAAAAGCGTAGTGAGGTGGAGCTGCAGCAAGCACTAAGCATATATGGTGGCTAACATACGCAAATGAGAGCGAGAAGAGAAGCAACGGAACGGTCGTGAACTAGCAATGATCAAGAAGTGATCCTGAACTCCTACTTATGTTAAACATAACCCAGAAACCGTGTTCACTTCCCGGACTCCGCCGAGAAGAGACCATCACGGCTACACACGCGGTTGATGCGTTTTAATTAAGGTCAAGTGTCAAGTTCTCTACAACCGGATATTAACAAATTCCCATCTGCCACATAACCGCGGGCACGGCTTTCGAAAGATAATACCCTGCAGGGGTGTCCCAACTTAGCCCATTATAAGCTCTCACGGTCAACGAAGGATAAACCTTCTCCCGGGAAGACCCGATCAGTCTCGGAATCCCGGTTTACAAGATATTTCGACAATGGTAAAACAAGACCAGCAAAGCCGCCCGAATGTGCCGACAAATCCCGATAGGAGTTGCACATATCTCGTTCTCAGGGCACACCGGATGAGCAGTCCGTACAACTAAAACCAGACCTCAAGTTTCCCCAAGGTGGCGCTGCAAAGGGCTCTAGTTTGGACCAGCACTCAGAGGAACACTGGCCCGGGGGGGTTAAAATAAAGATGACCCTTGAGTCTGCAGAACCCAAGGGAAAAAGGGCTTAGGGTAGGCAAATGGTAAAACCAAGGTTGGGCCTTGCTGGAGGAGTTTTATTCAAAGCGAACTGTCAAGGGGGTCCCATAAATCACCCAACCGCGTAAGGAACGCAAAATCAAGGAACATAACACCGGTATGACGGAAACTAGGGCGGCAAGAGTGGAACAAAACACCAGGCATAAGGCCGAGCCTTCCACCCTTTACCAAGTATATAGATGCATTAATTAAATAAGAGATATTGTGATATCCCAACATAAACATATCCAACATGGAGCAATCTTCAATCTTCACCTGCAACTAGCAACGCTATAAGAGGGGCTGAGCAAAAGCGGTAACATAGCCAAACAACGGTTTGCTAGGAAGGGTGACAAAGGTTAGAGGGTTCATGGCAATTTGGGAGGCTTGATAGGCAAGTGGTAGGTAGCGCAGCATAGCAATAGAGCGAACAACTAGCAAGCAAAGATAGAAGTGATTTTGAGGGTATGGTCATCTTGCCTGAGATCCCGCAAGGAAGAAGAACGAGTCCATGAAGAAGACAAACGGATGTAGTCGAACGAATCCTCACAACCCCGGAACGAAACCGAAGCTAACGAGAGAAGCAACCCGGAAAGAAACAAACAACATAGTAAACACACAATCATAAACATGGCATGATGCACAAACAAGTATGATGCATGTCCGGTTTAAAGAGGCATGGCATGGCAAAGTGCACAAACGAAACTACAAGTTAAGTGGAGCTCAATATGCAATGAGTTGCATATTGACGAAACACCACATCAATTGTTTAGTTCTCTCGGTTATGTACCCAACAATATTAAATGTTATTAAACATGGCAAGGGGTGCATCATAATTAAACAACCTATCTAGGCAAGTTTAAATGAGGCCGGAACAACAAACAACAATTCCGATAACTCCTCATGTGCATATTTTGAATTTGGTACTGTTCTGCCCTAAACACAATTTCAATATTGTTAAACAGCAAAATGAAGTGCACTAAGTTAATCTATGCATTTTTCTACCGCATTTACATATGAAGTTTATTAAAATCCGAGTTACGGTTATTTAGTTATGAAATAAATCATTTTAACATGGCATTTATGCAAAATTAAATAAACAGCATTTTAAACATATTAACATGGGATGAAAGTGGCATATTATTAAGCTACACAAATTTTGAGCATTTTACATATATAAATTATTTACAAAAGATGCAAGGTTAATTAACTATTAATGCATGAACATAAGGGGTTTTTCTGTAAAACTGCAATACTCTGGATAATAGCTAAATCGCAGACATGGAAAAAAACTACATTGGGCCGAATCTAAAACCCGACCAGGCCCAACAGAAGAATAACAAAGGTGCACTGGGGGGCCTCACCATGGGCCAAGGCCCAATCGATGGAGAGGCTGGCTGGAGCCGGTGGCCGCTGGCCCAGGCGCTGGGGTGGAACGGTCAACGAAGACGAGCGGCGGGGGATCGGCTCGAGATGACCGTGCTCTCGGTCAACGGGCAAAGGGGTGGCGTCCCAGGTGCGCGGACGGGCGAGGCAGAGGGCGCGCTGGAGGTCTCCGGTGGCGTGGAGCTTGGCGGCACGCGGGGCAACACAAGGAGCGGGACGAGGCACTGGTCGTCGTCATCGGGCTCGATCCCGCCTGGATCAAGATGATGGCTGCAGCGGGCGATGGCGCTCGGCAACGCAGGGGAGGCAGAGGAGCGGGACGAGCGCGATGAGGCAGGAGACAACAGCTTGGCACGGCGCGGGATGAGCAGGATCGCTCGATCCGTTCAGGCGGGATGCAGACGGCGGCGCTGAACGCAGAGGCACGGGACTTGCGGCTCCGGCAGGAGGAGCTTGAGGCGCAGGGGACGGCGAGCTCGAGCAGATCCGGCCGACGGGGTCGCGCACGAGGCAGAGGACGAACAGAGGAGGCCGACCATGGCGTCCTGGTTGGGGACGAGGAGGTCCTCGAGGCAGAGGCGCACAAGGCTCGGGCGGCCGGTGGCTTAACTCCGGTGACGCGGGGCTGATGAAGAGCTCGGGCGCGAGGGCGCCATGTGAGGGGCTCGGTCAGGCTCGCCATGGGCTCCTGCGGGAGAGAGAACGAGAGGTAACAGAGAGATGGCGGCACGAGGAGGACGGAGGAAAACCCTAGGGATCGCTGCGGGGCTTTCTAGGGGCGCGGGACGTGCTGGCCTCGACGTCCGTGAGCTCACGGCGCGACGGCGCGAGCGCTCTGTGTCTGAAGCGAGGGAGACGGAGGGGAAACGGAGCAGGTGGCCGTTTGAGGCACTGGGCTGGGTCGGCTGGAGTTGGGAGGCCCAGCTGGGCTCTCTTCCTGCCTCAACTTCTTTTTCTTCTCCATTTTCTTCAGACAGAAACTTGGAGGAAAAGAAAGAAATGGGTAGACAGGGAATTTGAAGAGATAAAAAATATATTAGGCGTCCTGGAAACATGCACAGTATGAATAAACTGGTTTGGGCATTTTTAAGGATATAAAAATAATTCAAGTTTGAATTAAATTCAAACTTGAGCCATTTTTGAACCCAACCAAAACAATTCCAAAGGACCTGTAATTCGGCAGAGAGTGTGTAGGCATCATTTAGGATTTATAGGGATAAGTTGAACATTTTTCCGAATAGGGAAAATGCCACAAGACAAAAAATAAATGAAATAAAGAAGAAAGGAGAAGTTTGGATGGGATAGAAAATTGGGTGAATCCAAGTTGAAGTTGAGCAATAAGTAAAAGAGAAAGGATCAAGGACAAGAAGAAGGAGTTGTAATGCACATGGACAAGTAAAAGGAAACAAGCACAACAATAATATGGAGACGAATGCATGATGCAAAATAATAATAATAATAATAATAATAATAATAATAATAATAATAATAATAATAAAACAAACATCACCCGCAAGCAAGCAATCATGAACATGATGGATGCAAATGCACATGGCAACATACATGAAGATGGAATGCACAAAATGAGAATAAAAGATAACACAAGCATGATGATGCAACAATTTATTATGACAATCATGGCAATCCATACATGGCAACAACAAAATAAATGGAAGGCAACTAGAGCATCGGCCTCGGGGCATTACAGTAATGGTGTGTCCGAACATCGTAACCGTACTTTGTTAGATATGGTGCGATATATGATGTATCTTACCGATCTACCACTATCGTTTTGGGGTTATGCATTAGAGACAGCTGCATTCACGTTAAATAGGGTACCATCTAAATCCGTTGAGACAACATCTTATGAACTGTGGTTTGGCAAGAAACCAAAGTTGTCGTTTCTTAAAGTTTGGGGTTGCGATGCTTATGTGAAAAGGTTTCATCCTGATAAGCTCAAACCCAAATCGGAGAAATGTGTCTTCATAGGATACCCAAAGGAGACAGTTGGGTACACCTTCTATCACAGATCCGAAGGCAAGACATTCGTTGCTAAGAATGGATCCTTTCTAGAGAAGGAGTTTCTCTCAAAAGAAGTGAGTGGGAGGAAAGTAGAACTTGATGAGGTAACTGTACCTGCTCCCTTATTGGAAAGTAGTTCATCACAGAAATCTGTTCCTGTGACTCCTACACCAATTAGTGAGGAAGTTAATGATGATGATCATGTAACTTTAGATCAAGTTACTACCAAACCTCGTAGGTAAACCAGAGTGAGATCCACACCAGAGTGGTACGGTAATCCTGTTCTGGAGGTCATGTTATTTGACCATGACGAACCTACGAACTATGAGGAAGCGATGATGAGCCCAGATTCCGCGAAATGGCTTGAGGCCATGAAATCTGAGATAAGATCCATATATGAGAACAAAGTATGGACTTCGATTGACTTGCCAAATGATCGGCGAGCCATTGAGATTAAATGGATCTTCAAGAGGAAGACAGACAGTGATAGTAGTGTTACTATCTACAAAGCTAGACTTGTCGGAAAAAGGTTTTTGACAAAGTTCAAGGTGTTGACTACGATGAGATTTTCTCACTCGTAGCGATGCTTAAGTCTGTCCAAATCATGTTAGCAATTGCTGCATTTTATGAAATCTGGCAAATGGATAAACAAAACTGCCTTCCTTAATGGATTTATTAAAAAAGAGTTGTATATGATGCAACCAGAAGGTTTTGTCAATCCTAAAGGTGCTAACAAAATATGCAAGCTCCAGCGATCCATCTATGGACTGGTGCAAGCATCTCGGAGTTGGAATATACGCTTTGATAAGTTGATCAAAGCATATAGTTTTATACAGACTTGCGGTGAAGCCTGTATTTACAAGAAAGTGAGTGGGAGCACTACTACATTTCTGATAAGTATATGTGAATGACATATTGTTGATCGGAAATAATGTAGAATTATTCTGCAAAGCATAAAGGAGTGTTTGAAAGGAGTTTTTCAAAGAAAGACCTCGGTGAAGCTACTTACATATTGAGCATCAAGATCTATAGAGATAGATCAAGACGCTTGATAAGTTTTTTCAATGAGTACATAGCTTAACAAGATTTTGAAGTAGTTCAAAATAGAACAGTCAAAGAAAGAGTTCTTGCCTGTGTTACAAGGTGTGAAATTGAGTAAGACTCAAAGCCCGACCACGGCAGAAGATAGAAAGAGAATGAAAGTCATTCCCTATGCCTTGGCCATAGGTTCTATAAAGTATGCCATGTTGTGTACCAGATCTATTGTATACCCTACACTGATTTTGGCAAGGGAGTACAATAGTGATCTAGGAGTAGATCACTGGACAGCGGCCAAAATTATCCTTAGTGGAATAAGGATATGTTTCTCGATTATGGAAGTGACAAAAGGTTCTTCGTAAAGGGTTACGTCGATGCAAGTTTTGACACTAATCTAGATGACTCTAAGTCTCGGTCTAGATACATATTGAAAGAGGGAGCAATTAGCTAGAGTAGCTCCGTGCAGAGCATTGTAGACATAGAAATTTGCAAAATACTTACGGATCTGAATGTGACAGACCCGTTGACTAAAATTATCTCACAAGCAAAACATGATCACACCTTAGTACTCTTTGGGTGTTAATCACATAAGCGATGTGAACTAGATTACTGACTCTAGTCAACCCTTGGGGTGTTGGTCACATGACGATGTGAACTATGGGTGTTAATCACATGGTGATGTGAACTATTGATCACATGGCGATGTGAACTAGATTATTGACTCTAGTGCAAGTGGGAGACTGAAGGAAATATGCCCTAGAGGCAATAATAAAGTTATTATTTATTTCCTTATATCATGATAAATGTTTATTATTCATGCTAGAATTGTATTAACTGGAAACTTGATACATGTGCGAATACATAGACAAACAGAGTGTCACTAGTATGCCTCTACTTGACTAGCTCGTTGATCAAAGATGGTTATGTTTCCTAGCCATAGACATGAGTTGTCATTTGATTAACGGGATCACATCATTAGGAGAATGATGTGATTGACTTGACCCATTCCGTTAGCTTAGCACTCGATCGTTTAGTATGTTGCTATTGCTTTCTTCATGATTTATACATGTTCCTATGACTATGAGATTATGCAACTCCCGTTTACCGGAGGAACACTTTGTGTGCTATCAAACGTCACAACGTAACTGGGTGATTATAAAGGTGCTCTACAGGTGTCTCCAAAGGTACTTGTTGGGTTGGCGTATTTCGAGATTAGGATTTGTCACTCCGATTGTCGGAGAGGTATCTCTGGGCCCACTCGGTAATGCACATCACTATAAAGCCTTGCAAGCATTGTAACTAATGAGTTAGTTGCAGGATGATGTATTACGGAACGAGTAAAGACACTTGCCGGTAACGAGATTGAACTAGGTATCGAGATACCGACGATCGAATCTCAGGCAAGTAACATACCGATGACAAAGGGAACAACGTATGTTGTTATGCGGTCTGACCGATAAAGATCTTCGTAGAATATGTGGGAGCCAATATGAGCATCCAGGTTGCGCTATTGGTTATTGACCGGAGAGGTGTCTCGGTCATGTCTACATAGTTCTCGAACCCGTAGGGTCCGCACGCTTAACGTTACGATGACAGTTATATTATGAGTTTATGTGTTTTGATGTACCGAAGGAGTTCGGAGTCCCGGATGAGATCGGGGACATGACGAGGAGTCTCGAAATGGCCGAGACGTAAAGATCAATATATTGGACGACTATATTCGGACTTCGGAAAGGTTCCGAGTGATTCGGGTATTTTTCGGAGTACCGGAGAGTTACGGGAATTCGTATTGGGCCTTAATGGGCCATACGGGAAAGGAGAGAAAGGCCCCAAAGGGTGGCCGCACCCCTCCCCATGGACTAGTCCGAATTGGACTAGGGAGGGGGGCGGCCCCTTCCTTCTTTCTTCTTCTCCATTCCCTTTTCCTACTCCAACAAGGAAAGGAGGAGTCCTACTCCCGGTGGGAGTAGGACTCCCCCCTTGGCGCGCCCTCCTCCTAGGCCGGCCGCCTTCCCCCTTGCTCCTTTATATACGGGGGCAGGGGGCACCCCATAGACACAACAATTGATCTATTGATCTCTTAGCCGTGTGCGGTGCCCCCCTCCACCATATTACACCTCGATAATATCGTAGCGGTGCTTAGGCGAAGCCCTGCGTCGGTAGAACATCATCATCGTCACCACACCGTCGTGCTGACGAAACTCTCCCTCAACACTCGGCTGGATCGGAGTTCGAGGGACGTCATCGAGCTGAACGTGTGCTGAACTCGGAGGTGCCGTACGTTCGGTACTTGATCGGTCGGATCGTGAAGACGTACGACTACATCAACCGCGTTGTGATAACGCTTCCGCTCTCGGTCTACGAGGGTACGTGGACAACACTCTCCCCTCTCGTTGCTATGCATCACCATGATCTTGCGTGTGCGTAGGAATTTTTTTGAAATTACTACGTTCCCCAACAGCCTCGACAACCCGGTTTACCATGGGTGGGTCACTGGTTCCTGCCCCAGGTGTATTGAAGAGGTTCCTAGCCTCAAACTCTGTGGGTAGATCGGTCTGGTGCCTCCTCCTCATGACGGCGTTTGAAGCGTTTTGATCCAAGGTAAGCCGGAACGACTCTGCCTGAATCCTTGTGTCGCAGGGTCCAAAGCGGCTCGTTCCATTGCCATCCTAGCATTCTCAGCATTAAATTCCTCCTTGGCTTGAGCTACCTCATCTCGCAATTTCGCAACATCCACCTTATGCTGTGCTTGATTTTCTGGTGTCACCTCCGCAGCCAATAAGGTCGCCAAAGCCTCCAAGAGCTCGGATAACACTTGAGCCGGCGAGTGCGCAAAGCTGCTCGCTCCGGCCATCACCGCAGCCATTGAACTGGAGGTCATAGCCACAACATTCGTCGAATTGAGCACTGGTTGTGTGCCGGCCATGAAGATCGCAACTCTGTTCGGTGGCTCGTAGGGGTCCCGAATACTGTCGCCATCGGAACAGCCCCCAAGCCCACCATCTTGCAATTCATATATGGAATCCATCTCGCCGGTTGAGGACTCATCACCAGAGTAGATGGCCGTCTCTCCACCGGACACAGATCATTCCTCAAGATCCACTCTGTGAGTAAAACCCACAAAGGCGCGCTTCACGGCGGGTTGCACCTTGGCGGGTCATGCACGCTGAGCCGTCTCGATGATGTCGGTGTAGGTGCCCGGCTCAGGCTCCGACTCACCGATCTTGCCAATGAAGACATGAATTCCGCCAAAGGGGACCCGGTACCCGTAGTCGATTGAGCCGGCCTCGGGGCCCCAGCCAACGTCGTCGATGTAGAGCTTACCGCGGCGGCTTTTATGCATCCGGCCGACAGCGTATCCCTTGATCCCTGCGAAGCTGCCCTTCAAGAACTAGAAACCACCATGCACTGGCCCCACAGTTGGCGCCAACTATCATGGACTTAACACGGCAAATGCCCTAGCGAAAGGACTTAGGTGTGGAGCCATCGTAGCTAGGTTAGCTTGAAGGGGTTAAACGTGACAAAGGACACAGAGAGTTTACCCAGGTTCGGCCCCTCTCAACGAGGTAAAAGCCTACTCCTGCTTTAGGTTGTATTGCTTGGGTTTCGATTACCAGGGAGCGAATACGCTTGACCTAGTTCTCGATGAGTTGTTTCTTGAGTTAACCCGCCGTCGGGTCACCCCTTTATATACAGGTTGATGCCCGGCGGCTTATAGAGTCTGGCCGGCTCACACAAACGTGACCATCTCGGTTTCTACTAAGCTTGCCTTACAATACAAGTTAATCATATGGTGGCTCATCCCCTTGGGCCTTAAGTCGCCTCTGGGTCTTGGGCCTTCAATAAGTCCGCTTCATGAACCGCCATCTTCATGTCTTCTTGGGCTTCGTCGGGCTTCTTCATATTTAAGCCGCTAGCGGCGTGACCCGGCCCCTCCTGGGCAGGTCATATCCAATAGTTATATCCCCAACAGTTAACATCAAATTTAGCAAGAAGTTTACGGAAAGAGCCATGAATGAAGTGTGAACCACCGTATGTCATTAAATATCTAGGGACTCCAAACCTCAGGAAAATAACTTCTTTAAGCATTTTAATAGAAGTGTTGTGATCAACACTACTAGTTGGAATAGCTTCTACCACTTAGTAACGTAATCAACATCAACTAAAATATGAGTATACCCATTGGAGGAAGGAAAAGGTCCCAACATCAAATGGTTCAATAACAAGTGAATAATTCAGAGGCATTTCTTGGCGTTTACTAATATTACCAATTCTTTGACATTTATCACAAGATAGAACAAACTTATGAGCATCTTTGAAAAGAGTGGGCCAATAAAAACCAGATTGTAATACCTTGTGTGCGGTTCTGTCTCCCGCATGGTGTCCTCCGTAAGCCTCGAAGTGACACTTTCGTAGGATTTGTTCTTGTTCATGCTCAGGTATACAACGTCTAATGATACCATCTACTCCTTTATAAAGATGTAGGTCATCCCAAAAGTAATGTCTTAAATCAAAGAAAAGCTTTTTCTTCTAGTAGTATGTGAAACTAGGTGGTATAAATTTAGCAACAATGTAATTAGCATAGTCTGCATACCAAGGAGTATTACGAGTAGCATTTATGACAGCTAGTTGTTCATCGGGAAAGCTATCATCAATAGGTAGTGGGTCATCAAGAATATTTCCTAACCTAGACAAGTTGTCAGCTATTGGGTTCTCAGCTTAATTCCTTCCTATCAGTGATATGTAGATCGAATTCTTGTAGCAAAAGAACCCACCTAATGAGTCTAGGTTTAGCATATTTCTTTTCCATAAGGTATTTAATAGCAACATGATCAGTGTGAACAATTACTTTAGAATCAATAATGTAAAATCTGAATTTATCACAAGCAAACACAACTGCTAAGAATTCCTTTTAGAGGTAGCATAATTTCTTTGGGCACTTGATAACCCACAAGTATAGGGGATCGCAATAGTTTTCGAGGGTAGAGTATTCAAGCCAAATTTATAGATTCGACAGAAGGGGAGCCAAAGAATATTTGCAAGTATTAGCAGCTGAGTTGTCAATTCAACCACACCTGGAGATTAATTATCTGCAACAAAGTGATCAGTAGCACAGTAGTTTGATAGTTTTGATAATAGCGACAGCAGCAATAGTAACAGTAACAGTGGTAGCATTATTTTTGTAGCAACTGCAATAGTAAAGATAGTAGTAGTAACTTAGCAAGAACAATATAAGATAAATTCGTAGGCATTGGATCGGTAATTTGTTACATGATATTCATCATGTGAGAGTCATAACCTAGGGCGATACGGCACTAGCTCCAGTTTATAAATATAATGTAGGCATGTATTCTGTAAATAGTCATACGTGCTTATGGAAAGAACTTGCATGATGACATCTTTTGTCCTACCCTCCCGTGGCAGCGGGGTCCAATTGGAAACTAAGGGATATTAAGGCCTCCTTTCAATAGAGAATCGGAACAAAGCATTAGCACACGGTGAATACATGAAATTCTCAAACTGCGGTCATCACCGGGAGTGGTCCCGACTATTGTCACTCCGGGGTTGCCGGATCATAACACGTAGTAGGTGACTATAACTTGCAAGATTGGATCTAGAACATGGATATAATGATAACATAAACGGTTCAGATCTGAAATCATGGCACCCGGACCAAAACACTACAACAAGAACCCCCCTATAGCAATGCATCGATGCGTTGTTATATGCCCATATATGTGTTGCTACGGGCTTTACCAACGGATTAATATGCGTTGCCGTAGGCAGCGTTGCAAGAGTCTACAACAACATATATAAATGCGTTGGTAAAGAGTGTGAAAAAGCGTTGCAGATTAGCAACGTATAGAACTAGAACATAGCAACAGTTCATTTGTGTTGCTGCACACTGTACAAATGAGATTCAAATAGACATAAATAGAACTTTGCAACGTATAGAAGCATTGCTCTATCATGAACTACTAATGGTATTTCATATATTGTGATCTACAATAACATTGGCAAAGCTGACAATGCATGGAGCCACAATATAATGAACATAAAGGTCTCGTATATTAAATTGACTTTGTTGCATTACAAATAACATGATCCCAAGGTTACAATAAGTGATACTACATAGTACCCTAAGTCTGGACGTTTCAATCAACGCCACAACCATTCTAAAACATAATGTTTGAAACATTGACACTAGAAATGACATCCTAAAACACTACACAAGACTAACAAATAGGAGCCCATTGTCCACCTTGCAATCAACATCTGGGCCATACATCATCAATTTTATCTTAGCAATCTACAAAATAAAGGAATAAGATCAGTAACCATATTGTAGAGAAAATATGGTTAAGAGCAGCAAAATTAGAGGAGCAACATACAAAGGTTGAAGGCCATGCGATAATTAATCCTGCTGCATGACCAATAATGTTGACCTTTTTTAGTGGTCGTATCAACTGATCAGATTTTGCTAATGTAGCATCAACTCGCACTGCCCAGAATTGGTTACCAAGATGAACACCCTCAACTTTATATTCTGGGTCCATGCTTTGGAGCGTACCAAGAGCAACGTTCCTGTTTGGATTTCCCAAGCTCTTCAAAAAGACTACAGTGCCAACCTATTTGTACCAGAAAACAATTTCTAATATAAGCAATTTAAAACTTGCAGATAATCATGCATAACATAAACTTAATACCCATACATCTATCGAGTCGGCACCCAGGCAATTTGTTGTACTGCATTGTTGTTTCTGTAGAATATATTTTGTGCAACATTAGTATGCAATATAATTGAAGCTTAAGAACTGAAACAGAGAAGAATAAGATTGAGAAAATTTATGTCATACATTGGCATGCTTTGTTGCATTAGCTCCTCTTGAGATCTTACTAGTGTTCTGGCAACGAAGCTAATGGCAAGATGCAAAATAATCAGACCAACTTCAGAAGGAAAAACTGAATATAGATGTACACACGATGAATCAGAATCTGCCATACGCAGAGTATTCTCTAACCCGTTGACACGTGTTTGTTAAGTTGGAGATCAATTTAATAGTGCAAGCATATTTTTTGAGTAAATGTTGGCATGTCATGTTGTGCAATAAGACTACATCTATAATGCCACATATACTCTCTGTTATGTTAAGAACTACTGCGGCTAGCAATGTATTTTTTAGCAAATCTACACAGCAGTTTAATAATTGGCTTTTCATGTACAAGGTCTGCAACATTATGCAAACGAAAGGCTAAAATAGAAATGTGCAGAGATTTTTCAACTTGGTGAAACTAACTCAATTTTATCTCTTAGATTCGTATCTAAGATATTTCTACTCAACATTGAAACTGTTATTTATGTCAGACTTCATTTCTAGCATGAGTATTCGCTGGAAATGTGCAATAAATTTCTTGGAGCAAGAGAGCAGAGATGCATAGTGAAAAGAAGCTTTAGAAGTTTAAAAGATACGGAGTGCACTAACCTTATCTGCACTAGTGTTTGCCTTCTCTTGTTGCACATGTTCATCATGGATAGAAGTATCTTTGTTCTGTGACAGAAGATTTATATAAGATTCGAAAGAACTATACTAAACATTCCTACCATGAGAAGAGGAAGTAAAAATTAATTGTTGCTCAACCATATTGGACACCAAACAGTATATAAATTAGCATACCTTATCCTTAGAAGGACGTTTGTTTGATGGTTGCATCTCCATGTCATAGAGAAAGTTTTCCTTGCTCTGTAATGAATGGCAAGAGATGATTAATTTCTCTAAAAGCAAACAAAAACATATTGATGCATCCATACACTACCATCGCATTATTCTGCGGCCCAACGGTGCCAAGTTGTTGACTACGACTATCGCTATATACTGTCTGTTGATTGAAACCAAAAAGGGAAATGATCATATTTATTTAAATGACTTCAACATATTATTAGAACATTCTATAGGTAAATACTTTCTGTTTTGAATTTGTCTTGCCAACACAAAGAGCATCTTGAGATGTAGACTCCTCACCCAAAGAACCCTGTGACGAGAACCTAACAATTAGTACATGTATTGAATAATGGCAAGCATTCTAAAGATAAATATATTTTGCTAGTTTTGAAATGGATTCAGAGCTGTGAATAAATAAGCATATAGAAGATAAGCACCTAATGAAAAGAAGTAACAACAGCTGCGCAAGGAGTATCTGTTGTTTTAGATTTGATTTCATTGGTGTATTAGCATGAAAGTTCTTATGGTAATCTTCTCATGATTCTTGATATTGCTAATAAGTTGAGAAAAGGAAGGAGTTACTAACCTTATCTGCACTAGTGTTTTCCTTCTCTTGTTGCACATTTTCATCCTGGATGAAAGACTCATTGCTCTGTGACAAAGATATATTACAAGATTGCCAAGAAAAATAATAAACATTCATACTGCAAAATGTGCGAGTAATTCTAATTGCTACTCAACCATGCTCGATTCCAAACAATATATAAATGAGCATACCTATCCACAAGAGGACGTTTGTATGATGGTTGCATCTCCCTGTCATCGAGAAATGTTTCCTTGCTCTGTAATGAATAGCAAGAGATGATTAATTTCTATAAAAAGCAAACAGAAATATACTAATGCATCCATACACTACCTTCACATTATTCTGCTGCCCAACAGTACCAAGTTGTTGACTATGACCGTCGCCATAAATTCTCTGTTGATTGAAACCAAACAAGACTAAGAACATACTTGTAAAATGGCATCAAAAAAATTGTTAAACCTTTGTAAAGACACATACTTTTCTCTTTGAAATTGTCTTAGCAATAGAAGGAACATCTCGAGATTTAGATATCTGATCCAAAGAACCCTGTAACTAGAACCTAAAAATTAGTACATGTATTGAATAATGGAGAAATTCTTCGAATTTACCTGTCCTTCAGAGTTTTTTGTCTTCCCTTTTAGTTCCAGAATTTCGGCATCTTGGTTTTCCACTCTTTTCTCCAACTTCTCCATCTTAAGTCTGACAGCCAAAAGATCTTCATTCGATGTATCCTCCAATGAACTAAGGTGTATATTCTGAAAGTGGCGTGAAGTTGACACATCAAAGACTTGATTTGGATTCGGAACTAGTCCGAGGCCATGTACATGTCCAGGCTTGTCTGCGCCAAGTACTGCATTCAAAACATCTCCTTTCCATGCTGTCTTTCCTCTACTAGTATCTACTAAATCTGGATTCGCTGCTATCCGTTTCTTCAAATCAACCTATATACATGAATACTGTATGTCAGAACAATGTGGTAAACAACATTATAATTTTAGATAAAAGAGAGTCAATATGATACCACTTGTTCATTCATTTTCTTGTCGCTTTTGTGCTGATGGGTATGCATGTATAAGACAACCCTGTGGGGGTACTTCTTTTCCGGATCCTTTAGTCTCTATTGGTCAAACGGTTAATTTATTAAAGACCTGCAGTACAAATGGGATGTAGATGCATATAGTTCGAGTTCTCGTAAACTGACCAGCTGTTCTCTAACTCGTGGAAAACTCTTAGTTCCAGCCGTGTGTTTCGACTTCCTCATCGCACAGTTGTTCCTATTTTTCTCACTTATCCCCTGTCAAAAAATTGTATAATATACGCACATGTATTTTCATAATTTCATACCATGACTGAGCAACATGTACATAACAAATCTGGCAAGTTTATATGTACCTGTGCCTTTGGGGTCATCGAATTATTGACCAGAGTAATCCACTGATCCTTAATCACACCCTTTGGAACATTGGTGTTATTCGCTTCCATGCTCTTATTTGCATCAAAATACAGTGCTTTCAGATCTGACTTATGTTGCCTCCATCTATCTCCAATTTTCTTTAATATATACTTTTCCAAGCGAGAAGGGTAAGAAATCTCATCTACATTTCAAACAAAACAATGCTTATGATAGCGCCACGTAAAGCATAATGATGTTAGCAAAAGAGATTTAATGTATTCGATATATACCTTTACTTGCGCTAGTATATCACTTTTGTTTCTTTGTTCATTGGTCTTTTTTCTCTCTCTCCTATTAGTTTTCTCCAGTCCTTGTAGCTCAAACTACACAATTTTCCATTCCTAGCAACCGTGCCAAGAAAATTCGCAAGACGTCCAGCTTCTGTTCCAATTGGCTGGTTTAGTTCATTGCACTGGACCACAATTCTCTGCCCTTTTGGAAGATTCCATATTTCTTTTAGCCTTGTCCTGCCACGCTTGGTTGTTTCTCCATCTTCATCTGATCATGGATAAATTACCAAAACACTTGTAGTTAACCACACATAAACAACGGTGAATCTTACGGCAATGCAAAGACAGGATGCAGTGTACTGTTGCTTGCTGAAGCCTTTTGCCCAACAGTTAGTGTAGCTAGCCAAGTAAAAAGTAGGAAGTGCAATGCTTTTATTCCATATAGTACATGGTTTAGTTTTAGTTGTTCTGATGATCATAGTCCTCACAGCCACACTACACACCATCAAAACTAAAAAGTTACCATTCTGTTCTGTTCTGTTCTGTAGAAGATGGCAGTGCAATTGTTGATTCTAATTTTTCAGAATATCTAGCAGAGTATCAAAAGGTAATTACCTTGTTCATTAGCAGCACTGTCATCCTGGTCCTCTTCATCTTCACTATCAGTCAAGCCTTCTTCGCTATTACAAGATGATGGTTGAACATGAGATGAATCAGCATCTTTAGGCATGGCATTCTCATGTTCAATATGTTCCTCCGCCATGTATTCATCATTGCATTCAACAACATGAAGTTTACTTCGTGTCATATCTGCTCCATGAGAAAACCAAAACATAAAGTTAAAAACATTGTAAATTTAGTCAAACTAGCATGTAGTTGAGCACTGGTCTACATATACCACTGATCAAGTAGTAATACATTTCACAACATTGACCCACAAGCTAATGCAGATTGTCACGTGCTAGTTAGACTTGCAATTAACTACTCCTTAGACCAGCAAATCTGTCAGACCTAGCGCTCGAGCTCACACGAGGGAGCCAATGGAGTTTTGTGCCGCGTTCAACCTCACAACTTTCTGCTCTCTATTCCTTCTTATTCAGCAATTAGAGAGACCAACTGAAAAACAAGAAACAAGGCACGTCCGGGTCGTGAGCGCTGTCATCCCAGCGCTCCCCGCGATGCGGCCATGACCGTCTCCTTCGTGCCATCCCACGATCAGGTCAGGGCCGCGGAAAGTGCTAACAAACTACGCCGAGTCGCAGCTCAGCTTATTTTCTGCTAACTGAAGAAACTTGCTACTGACGAAACTAACGGAAAGGGAAAAACACAACCTAAACTGACGAAACTGAAGAACTACTTCAGCAGCTGTTAACTGACAAAATCGACAAGCGGAACACGGCCCAAATAGACGAAGCGTGGTATGGTGGTTTAACTAATTAATTAGTTGCCTGGTTTCATGCCTTGATTCTAGTCAACCCGATTTGTATTAAGGCAAGGCAAGGAATGGGAAACATGGCAGCAGCGAGCGAACGCCTGCGTTGCCTCGACGACCCAGCCCAACGCTTCGGGTTCCCCAGCTGCTGGGTGCCGCGGCTGCCCTCGATGGCTTGATCCGGTTGAAGACCCCGGAACAGAGGACGCGGCGCTGTGCGCGCTATGGCAGAGCGATTACAGGTGCGCGAACGCGGTGGCCGGACTGATCAGCCCAGTAGGAGGTCGAATGCAAGAGAGAGGCCGTGCGAAGGAGGCACTAACCTGCAATCGGAGAGATGGCGGAGAATCGCCTGCCGCCGCCAGCCGGCAGAGGTGTTGGGGAAGAGAAACCCAGGACTTGTGCTGTTGAGATAGATGGGGAGAGGTGCGGAGGATTTTTGGGCAGTTAGCTTATTTTGGAGGGAAATGAAAAAAATGGAGGGAAGCAACCGAGGGAAATAGAAAAGGCACTGATCTGCGCCGGTGCGCCGGTCGAATAATTCGGCCGGTCGTACCGTAGACGTAAGATGCGTTTCATAATAGTCGCACGATTGCATCTTCCCCAATTGCTGCGCTGGTAAAAAAAAAAGTCATGCCATCTGTTCATCCCCACTGCCCCGTGATCTTCCATATGCCAGCCAGCTCGCCGGCCGCCCTCGTCCACGAAGCTGCCGTCCTCGTCGCAGCTGTCCGCCCTCGTCCCGCCGGCCACCGTCCTCGTCACAGCCGTCCGCCCTCGTCCCCGCCGGCCACCATCCCAGTCACCAGCCCCAACCACCGCCGTCCGTCCTTGTTGCTTTACCCCGTGCAACAGCCGCACCCCGCGGTTGAAGCTCTTGTTGAGACCATTGTAGCTCCGGTTGCGACGACTGAAGCTTGCCGCCATGCTCGCCGCTGCTCATCCCCGGTGTGCGGCTTGCAACAAAAAATCGAGCACCGGGGGAGAAGCCCAGTGCTACAACCAATGACGAAAAAAGCTACAACTAGCGATAGGAAAAGCTTCAACCGGCTATGAAAAAAGCTTCAACCAGTATACGACTGGAGGTATGGATGACCAAGAAAAGTTACAACCGGTGACAAAAAAAGCTTCATCTAGCAACGAAAAAAGCTTGATCCGACTATAAAAAAAGTTTCAATCGTGGAAACGAAGCCATGGACGAAAAACGAAAGTTGCAACCGACAGTTATAAAAGTTACAACCGCATTGAAAAAAGCTTCAAGCTTCTTATCTCAGCTGCGACTCGTGATGGCGATGACGCCGTTTTGCTGCAACCGTAGTAGATTTTTGCTACCACCGGTGATTGAATTTGCTACAACCAATATTCCACAGCTGATGATGCTGCTCCACCAAGCTCCCAGACCCGCCCATGGCCATGGTTGTCACGGCGCTGTGGGAGGTGAGAAAAGGAAGGTGGACGCGCGGCCATGCGAGGAGCGCCCCTTGGCTTCGCACCTTGCAGCGTTAGTGGCCGCACCCCCCTACAGCATGCGGCCGCGTAGCTTGGTTACGGTGATTGTGCGGGCCTGTGTGGAGATTACGATCTAAGGGAGAGGAAGAAGAAAACATGTGGTTCGGGCTCTCTGGAGACGAAAGGGATATGGATAAGATAGGCTGCAAGCACGTACGTGGCTAACTCGTGACGTTTCACGAACACTTGCGTGGCGACTCGACCGGCGCCCCGGCGTGAAACGTTTCCCTTTTCCGATAGAAAAATGGAGGGAGCTGAAATAGTGTCGACCTGCACTAGCATTTCGTCCGACATTACTCTCAAACTCCTTTTTTTGGGGCTCTCAAACTTTTTTTTATGTATGGATAAATTAATTAAAATAAAAAGAGATTATTAAATAATATATACTACTTTACTACCTCCGTACTTAATATAAGACTATGACAATGTCAAGAAAGTATCATAATAAGTTGGGAGTATTTTTTTTGGCATGTGGGCAAATATTACCAGTCTAAAAATACCAAAACTCTTTGGCCTCATATGGCTGATAACTGAGTGTGTGTCAACCACTTCTGCGATTGTGCGATCATAATATGACCATGTGGCGCGCAACAATCGTACCCATACGCTGGTTTGCAACACCGCCCTTATGTTGCAGACCAAGAAGTCGGTCGGGTCTTCTTCCCCAGTCCCGATGACAATCCGACTAGGTCTAGTGATGCAGGTTGGTCTTATCCGAGGGCCTACCCACATGCCCTCCCCCCTTTGGTCAACACACGTGCGAACGTGTTTTGAGGGATCACCACATTGGCATGTCCCATCGAAAGAGGTGCATACGCGCATGGTAATTGACATGCAACTCCTCGATCCCCGCACACGACTTAACGCTCGGTGCATAAGGTCGAGACGTGGAGGCTTACTGGCACCAGAGGGGTACCCAACGCTGGGTACTCCAGGGCGATGCGAATACGGCTTACTTCTAGGGCAATCTCCAATGGTCGAAGGCTCCGCAATTGCATCCCTCACGACCCCCTTCTCGGTTGAGGACGCGTGGGCGGCGATCAAAGGCATAACCCAGCCTTGCTCCTGGCCTAGGTGGCCTCCCGGTGAAGTTCTTCCAGACATTTTGGAACACATACATGACAGTTCTTTCAGACATTTTGGAACACATACATGACGTAGGGTCTTGTGACCTCGCCCGGCTCAACTACGGGATAATAACTCTAATTCCCAAGGTGCTTGGAGCCTCGGAGACCCGCCAGCTCCGGCCGATCACGGTTATTAACATGAGCAAAGTTTGATTTTCACTCACATTTTCCCTTCCATTTTGTGAAGTTAGTAGAAGAGCTTGAAACAAAAATAGATGAAAATTAAAGAAAAATATATATATGAGTCGCTCAAATTTTAATTGAATATTAACTGAACTCGGGATCGAATAACAAAATAATACAAGTATATGTGTGTTTTTGTAACTCCGTCAAGAAATGAAGGACGCTTGGTCAAGGCAAGCTCGTTGGATTTCAACTCGACATACCTAGAATTAAATAATTCATACATAGTCTATATATAATTTAAATTGAAAGGATTTTACTGTTCACCCATATGTCAAACTAGGCATCCAAAAAATATATGAGATGTTAGATACAAAACAAAAAGGAAAAGAACTGTGTTCAAATTCATGAGAAAACAAACTGTGTTCAAATTCCTGAGAAATCAAAAAATCCAGTATATTCAACATTGAATGAACAACTGCCACATCTGATAACTTACCACTGAATCCTAACTGTAACCGAACAAGGAGAAATTTACATGGGGCAGTGAACCTTAACAGGTAGCAGAAATGGTGGTAAATACTAAAAAGGATGCATGCCCCTCATCTGGACTTGGACAAGTAGGTGTGCTAACAAACTGAGGTATTTCCTTGGCTACTTGTATCTGATAGATTGAAGTTCAAGAACATGCTTCGACGATGACGTTTCAACGGCATCTCCTTTCAATGATTGTTCAGCAACATTGGCATTACTCTCAAAATAACTTCACCGCAGCGTCAGCTACAGAAATACTATGTTTTATTAACAAAATTGTAGATCTTACAGTATTGTAAAGATAAGCTAGAATTTGCAAACCTAGCAGTGAAAAACAAGACATTAGAAGCAAACCTTTCATTTAGTTCCGAAGCTTCAGGATCAGAACTTGTAATAGGATCTACAGTTGTGCCTTCTATATCTCTTCTAGTCCACATTTCATTCCCATGCGCAGTATTAAAAAGCTCACCCAGATTACTGACATGATAAGGTTCACTTTCTATATCATTCCATTCTTCACCCATGTCAAAATTGTCTCGAGGAGTCACCTTCGTCACAAATGACCATCCAGGATTTGTATGGTCTTTCGTATAGAAAACTTGGTCAACTTGATTGGCAAATACAAAAGGCTCATCCTCTATCTTGTCACCACTATGGACTTGTGAAAAATTCACAAGCATACGACCAAATCTATCCTTTTTTTACTTCTTCTTCTTTAGTACTATTAAGCCATTCACATTTGAATAGCACCACCGAAAATTTTCTGTAATAATCCAACTCAATTATGTCAAGTATCTTCCCATAGTACATGACATCTCCAAGTATAGGGTTAGTATCACCTGCAGAAGCATAACTTGATGTTTTTGCGGTCAATACAACTCCACTGTTTTGAGTCTTCTTATCATAACGCTTGGGTCTAAATCTATATCCACGGGTACAGAAGCCTATGTATCTTCGTGCAACCTCAATTGGACCACGAGCCAACCATCTAATATCATCATCAATGCTGTCAGTACCCCTTTGCTGCTCTAGCTGCATTACCTACACCAACACGGAACTTAGATAACATAAACTCAAAATCGGAAAACTAATAACAGGGAACTTACATGATCTCTAAACCAATCGGGGAAGTTTGCATGCTGCATGCGCTCAATGGTTTTTAGTGCTAGGCGCTTGTTGCGGTTTTTCCTTTTTAGTTCAGCACCATGTGCTCTACAACACATATAAACACAATTTTAGATCAAAAAAGTCAACATGCTAACAAGTTAAGGGAAGACATTTACATGAGATATGGAGTGACAACATCACAGTTGTAGAGCACAAATCTATGGGCTTGTAAGGACTCCATATCATTCAAGGTGTAGGTGCGTGGTTTTCCCAATGGATTCCCTACTGGAGGAAATAATGTGGATTCATTTGCATACATGGCAGATTCATTCTCATTTGGTTTGTCATTATTCCTTGATGGTTGGTTGTGCTTAGTAGAGAAACCCTCTAAGTATCTTGAACAAAAGGCCATACACTCATCCGCCAAATATGATTCAGCAATTGAACCCTCAGGGCGAGCTTTGTTGCGAACATATGACTTTAATTTACCAAGGTACCTGCAACACATGTCAAAACATCAATTGAGCAGGTCATATGACATCATTTATTCCAATATTGTGCTTTCCTTAGCATCACACTGTTACCTTTCAATAAAGTACACCCATCGATAGCAAACTGGTCCAGCAAGTTTACATTCAGTTGCTAAATGGACAACTAAATGAACCATGACTGTGAAAAACCCAAGAGGGAATATCATCTCCATTTTACAAAGTGTGGTTCTAATTGATTCTTCCAAACGGTCAAGCTCATTTACATGGAGAACTTTTGAACATATTCCTCGGAAGTAAACAGATAATTCAAATAGTACTGTTGTGACATGGTCTGGAAGAATACCCGTCAATGCTATAGGCATGAATTGCTGCAGCAGGACATGGCAGTCATGTGTCTTTAGCCCAGAAATTTTTCCTTCAGCAGACTTCGCACATTTAGATATATTTCCACAATAGCCATCGGGGACCATTATAGACTCAAGAACTTCAAGGAACAATTTTATCTCACTTCTGGACATGGTAAATAATGCGGGTGGTAAGTAAAACTTGCCTGAAGGCTGTTGCTCTCGATGTAGGTCCTCTCTAATATTCATTTCTTTAAGATCTAGACGAGCACTAAGATTATCTTTTGACTTCCCATCTAAACCTAAAAGTGTACCCAGAATATTATCACACACATTCTTCTCTATATGCATCACGTCAAGATTATGTCGAAGGAGATTATAGTCCCAGTAGGGTAGTGTAAATAGACTACTTAATCCCTTATAAGTTTTTGACTCCTTAAAATCACAAAGAGCCTTTATTTCTTCTTCAACCTGACGTCCATAGTAAGTTCGAGGCTCTGCTCTATGCTCCACCGTTCCATCAAAAGACTTTTCATCAAAATGAAATTTATGATCAGGCTGCAGAAATTGGCAGTGACCCATAAAGCATGATTTCTTTCCATGTTTCAGTCGTTTGGACCACGCATCCGCACCGCATGGCAGACATGCAAATTCTCCATGCACCTTATGTGAAGAAACCATTCCTAAAGCTGGCAAGTCATTTATAGTCCATAACACCACTGCTCGCAAAGTAAAGGTTTCATTTTTGGACACATCATATGTGACCATTCCATTCTGAAATAAGTCTTTCAAGTCATCCAAAAGTGGCTGGAGAAAGACATGAATATTATCGCCTGGACTTTTGGGCCCAGGAATTATCGAAGATAGCAAAAGGTAAGATTCTTTCATGCACAACCATGGAGGCAGATTATATATGACCAAAACAACTGGCCAACAACTATAACTACAACTTAGCATCCCATAGGGATTAAATCCATCAGTAGCCAAGCCAATCCGCAAATTACGGGCATCAGATGCAATTTTTGAGTACCTTTCATCTAAATTCTTCCATGCGGGGGAATCGGCTGGATGTCGTAGTGCGCCATCCTTAATGCGCTCTTCATCATGCCACCTCAAAAGAGGTGCTGTCTCTTTGCACATGAACAATCTTTTCAACCTATCCTTGATTGGAAAGTAACGTAAAACTTTGCTTGGTGTTGCTTTTTTTCTTTCCTTCTTTGTTAACTTCGTTCCCGGTTCTTTATCTTTCCACCTAGAAGCCTTGCATATTGAGCAAAAATCATCATTTTCTGTGTCTTTCCAGAACAGCTGGCAATTATTCGGTCAAGCATGAATTTTTTTATAATCTAGGCCAAATTTGGAAACAATCTTCTTAGCCTCATAGAAATTTTGGGGCAGCTCATTTCCGTTTGGAATTGCCATGCGTAGAGTGTCAAGTAGATCTCCAAATGACTTATCAGACCATTTGTTCATGGATTTTATATTAAACAAAATCACAAGTAATGATAGCAGTGATAATCCACATCCCGGCCACAAAGGCTTCTTCGAATCATTGATCAATCTGTAAAATTCTTCAGCTTCTAAATTTGGTCCATGCTGATTTGGTAGATCTGGACTCTCACTCATTGGCACATCATCATACATATTCCTAAAGGCATCATTAATTAACCCATGCATGTCAGCAAGCATTTGTTCATTTTGAGGTTGTGGTTGCTGATCATTATTGTGCTCATCTGAAGATTCGCCATGAAAAACCCATTTGTCATAACTCTGAAGAATTCCATTACAGATCAAATGATCACGGACGTCCTTCTTTGACAACACATTAGTGTGCACGCATTCTTCACATGGACAAAGGATCGTGGTATCTTCTGTCTTATCTTTATATGCAAATTCCAAAAATCCATCTATGCCAGCCAAGTACCGGCTACTTCCTCTAGGATAACGCAAAAGTACCTTGCTGATTTCTACATCCATGCCCACTCTGCAATAAAGAGTCAGTGGTCATTGCAAGGTTGAACCCTAATTAATCCAATTTTCTAGTTACTAATCAAGATAAGTTATGTCTAACAAGCATAAGCAGACCATAAAAATATCAAACTTATACTTTGTCTAAGCAAACTGCATCATCAATGACATAAATATTTTCCAAATATTAAGGAGACAACATCATACAAGAGATGAAGAGGATGAGAAGCTTACCTATGCAGGGGTGCGTCTTTGGTGCTGGTGTAGGTTAGGCGGCCACTGCCATATGGCTGGTACAGATGTGACAGAAATTCTGAAAAGAAAAGAACAAAATTGCATCATGTTTCTCAGAGTCCTTACAGGGTCGTACTACCCTAACAATCAAATTTTCTCTCAACCAACAGGGACATGCATATCATCCACATATTTCCCAAGGGGCATGATTGGTTTGCCAATAGAAGAATACGTTCTATAGTAATAGGACTACATGATAAACAAAGGTACACCAATAATCTTTTTGAAAACTACAGGCTAATAAAACTGAACATGTAGGATCTAAAAAGATGTATAGCAGAGTCTCCAACATGAATCTGATAAACTTGAGGTTTCATCCACTTTGAACAACATTGCGATGTTAATATGAAATAGCTACACCGACGGCTGATCTCGGATATATTATACACCCCTACCATCTCAACTCATTTTTTTTCAAGAACACTCAACTCAATATATCAGCTGCATTATATACATACACTTTCTTTCAGTTGCATAACATACTGATACATCGAATGAAGGATCATCGACTAATGCCATATACCAGCGAAACAATACCATAGGCAAGAAGCATCTATAATTTTTTTTCTGGTTTTGTCCCCTGTACATTAAATACTTTGTGTGCTATTCAGACATTTAGACCATTTGTATAATTGTAAGGGTATAACCATATATATTTGCCTTGGCTTGTGGAACCATCCAATGGTTTCTGATTTTATCGAAATAACAGTAAAGTAGCGAAGTTATTTGAAATTCAATATTGTACATCATACAAGAAAACATGTGTATACTCTGTTATACACTGAAATCTGACTTAAGTGGAACAGTAAGCTTCTTATAACATTGATCATCTTTATAGGAAGTAAAATACGAAATTACAAATAAGACTTTTTTTCTTGAACAATGGATGTGCATGATTATGCTAGATGGATATACTGAATTGACTTTAGTCGCATCAAGTTCAGTTCAGGTGTTACTTTTCCAGTGTCATCTTTCACATTCACCAAACCAGCGGAAAAATGACAGTGTCAGACAAGAGATGAAGAGGGTGAGGGAAGGTTACCTATGCAGAGGCGCTTCCGGTGCAGCTCGGTGAGGCGGCGATTGGCAGACAGCTGGTTGGCCGCGCAGCTAGGTACAGGGAGCCAGGGAGGACGGTGTCAGCACGGCAAAAGTCGACGACGCGGCTAGGTGGAGGGAGCCAGGGAAGGGCGGTGGCGGAGGGATTTTGGGCGGTTGGGCGTTCGGTATGGGGGATTGGCGCGTCTGGGATGAGGAGCCTGGCTGCTTGGGGGCGGCGATCGAAGGAGAGATGGATCGGCGGCGGCGTAGCAATATGAGGGAGCTGGGAGGGCGGCCGCGGAGACGGCCGGGCGTGCAATATGGGGGACGGCGCGTCGGGATTGAGGTGGAGTTGGCTGCTTCGGGAGGCGGCGGCGGCAGGTGGGATTGCTCGATGGCAGAGTTTTCTCTCGACAAATTTTTAGGTTTTTTTCGGGGATTTTTAGGTTATCAGAGGGAGTAGTATAATATATAATCTATTCTGGGTATCCTTTGACACATACAACGCGACTGTACATTCAATTAATACCGATATAGCAGGGCTTTTTTTTCTGGGACGATAGATCAGGTTTGTCCTAAAAAGATCGGACATTTAAGTGAACCGCCGCACGGGACGATGAGGGTGTGCACACTATAAATTAGATTTTCCCACACGGCTTACCGGAAAAGAACAGAAAAAATAATTTATCCATATGATTAAATAATATGTAAACGTTATTATTTTATTCTAGAGCCCATGAGTCGGAACTACGTGTAAGAGGACGAACTGACTACGCGCCCTCCCTCTCCTTGACGAGCAGCTACGCATAGACTCCCAACACCTGATATTTGTTGCTCTTCCTATAGCCGGCTACAGATGATACTGCCAACGCATATATGCGTTGTACCGCCGATATATAGCAACGTATGTTTAAAGCGTTGCTAACTATGCATTGTTGTAGGGGGGTTCTTGTTGTAGTGAAAGTGACAAGCATTAAGCATGGCAAAGTCATAGCAACATCAATCTCATAACATAGTGGATACTAGGGATCAAGCCCTAACAAAACTAACTAGATTACATGATGAATCTCATCCAACTCCTCACCGACCAGCGAGCCTATGAAGAAATTACTCACTCCCGGTGGGGAGCATCATGGAATCGGCGATGGAGAAGGGTTTGTGATGACGAAGAACGAAGACCCCCCTTTCCGGAGCCCCAAACGGACTCCAGACCTGGCCTCCCAATGAAGAACAGGAGGTAACGGCGGCTCCGTCTCGTGAATCATGATAATTCTTTCTCCCTGATTTTATCTGGG